>NW_027120766.1:0-45068 GCF_030686945.1 Centruroides vittatus | reverse complement strand
TTGTGCACACCGAATAATTGAAGTCAGTATTACGACAGTGTATTATGTGTAATTCAGATTTATAAGTCGTATACTTCGATATATATCAAATTTATTAACTACTTTTTTGCAACAAAGAAGCAATAACGCTATTTAACTTTTACGGATTCCCCGTGTAATATTCGACACACAAAATTCCAATTGTTTATACAGCTACAGATTCCTTGTGTCGCTCGTGACACCAGCTGAAAACTTCTTAAAATGATCGCCAGGTTCGGTCAACGACAAGCTTGCGTTCGATGCTTGCTGTATAGATAACAAAGAAGCTATCGACATTTTATCGAGCACGTGTATATCAAAATATAAAAAACTATGTCTCGTCTACGTAAGTATTTATTTTTATTACTAAATAAATGATATATTGTGTTTATGCTGCTGTATTCGTATTTGAAACGCTTCAGATTAAATGTTAAGTTTTGTTCGAACTTGATTGATAACAAATTACTTTAAAAACTGAAAACTTATGAGCATTTAAGATATATTTACAATAATAAAAATTACGTGTAAGTGTATACTATTTTGGAATTTTCAAAATTCATGTAAATATTAATGTGAGTGAATTTATAACAAAATGGTGTAGAATTGATTACATTGCGTATACGAGAATGGTATGATTTATTTATTTAGTACAATGTAAAAATACCTTTTCACAGGGTGTTTTATAAGAAAAAAATACAGTAAAAATATGTCTCGTCTATAAAATCGCGCTGCTGTCAACGGCTGGACACCATAGACATATGAAGGGATACTGTCAGGATTTGAAATTTCGCACAGATGATTTGGAGCCAAATTATGCGTACATAAAATAAACAGACTTGTGGGTAGTCAGGGGACCGAAAACAGTGTCAAAATAGAATACAAAATGGCGACAAACAAGAACGAGTGAGAGGATCGCGCACGTGTTGCTCGTTGAAAAGTTCGAAATGCGAACGTTGCGATATCGAATTTTGACAAACGTGTACTCAGCCTTCGGTGTTAACCTAGTATATCTCACTTAACCCATCATTATAATAATAAGCGCAGAGCCCAAACGGTTAGGAGTTGAAAGTTGAAATTTAGTACACTGTTAGACTACATCACGAGAATGTACACTAAGGGTGCGACTATGCAGACGCGAGCGAGCGAATTTTTGGAGAGAGCGAGAATAAGTGGCGAGAAGAGGTGATGACATTTCTCGCTCCCTTTTGTTTCTCGCTCTCGATTATACGACCACACAGCGCGCGAGCGAACGAGAGAAAGCGGCGTGAAGTTAATGAGTCACGTGTTCTCGTCGAACTTGACGAGTGAAGCTATTGTTATATACAAATAAAACACAAAATGGTTCGACATCGACGCTTCTTACTAGCAAAAAAAAGTTGTTATTATTAGGATTACTGCACGAAGAAATAAAAATAAAACGACGATACGGTGTTCATCCTCTATGGAAACAGCGAAAAGCTAAAAGACATTATAATAATTTGGTAAGAAAATAGAATTTGTATAATTTCATGTTTGTCTGTAGTTTGAATAATATTAAAACAAAAATCTTTTTATATATAGATGAAAGACAAGAGAAATAATCATTCCTCATTTTTTCGGAACTATTTACGGATGGCTCCGTCACAGTTCGATCAGTTATTACGGCTGACTGCTGATCGATTACAAAAATATAGTAATAATGAGTCAATTTCTCCTGGTGAACGTTTAGCGATTACATTAAGGTAAAATTCGAATATAATAGTTCAGATAAAAATTTAAAATTAAATAATTTATCAACTAATTAAATGCTTTTCTAGATTTTTGGCAACTGGAGACTCTTACAAGTCTTTAGCCTATGCATTTTATGTAGGATTCTCCACAATCTAAAAAATTATTCCAGAAACTTGCCAAGTTATTTGGGATACACTTAGAAAAAAATACATTCCCGTGAGTATTCATGTATGTCTGGTATATAACATAGAAAATATACACTACAATGCTATGTAAAATTTCATACATAATTGTAATTAAGTATTGTGATAATTCCATACTTTTGCACTGCATTTTATTTTAATATATATATATATTGCATTAGTTTATTCTGAAATATATCTGCTGTACTGTGTGCATTCCTTGCAGGAACCTACTGAACAGATATGGAGGAAGTCTGCCATAGAATTTGAAAAATTATGGCAATTCCCAAATTGCTGTGGAGCAGTTGATGGCAAGCATGTCAACATTCAGCAGCATGCAAATAGTGGCTCTCAATTTTACAATTATAAGGTGATTTTCAAAAAGAATGAATAACTTGCAATGCAATCTTTTAATCTTATTTTAAAACATTAGTTTCTCATAATGCATTTTATAACATATAGAGTAAACAGATAATGAATATATTTATCAGTTATTTATGATTTAGAGAAACAATTTCTGATGGATAAAGTTTTTAAAGACAATTGTAATGTACAAATGAAGATATTAATACTTTCAATCAAGGAATTGTGTTTTATTGACCTATCTATATACTATTTTAAAAGCTTGTTAAAAATTATAATAAAATTATTAATGCTCAACCATGTCAAGAAATCTGAAATAGATAAAATTCAAAAATTTTAATTTGTTTAAATTTCTTCCAGGGAACTAACTCCATTATATTGTTAGGCATAGCTGATGCACATTGCAGATTCTTGGCTGTTGATATTGGTGCATATGGCTCATTTTCTGATGGAGGAGTTCTGAAGGCATCAGTACTAGGCAGAAAATTGAAAAATGGAACATTGGGGATACCAAGTTCAAGTATTCTGCCTAATTCAAATACTTTATCTCCACATGTGTTGATAGGAGATGAAGCATTTCAACTACGCCCAGATTTTATGAGACCGTATTCTGGTAGACAACTGTCCCCTTTGCAGAGTGTGTTTAATTATCGCTTAAGTCGAGCAAGGTATATTTATATTTTTTTTACATTAATAGTTATAATTCTAGATACAAATAATTAATGTATTTGTAGGCGTTGTATTGAATGTGCCTTTGGTATACTTGCCAACCGATGGAGAATTTCTCGAAGGCCCATTGCTTTAGCACCAGATAACGTAGATAAAGTAATAAAAGCAGCTGTTGTGCTGCACAATTTTATGATCACTGAGAATAATTTATCAGGTATCATTTGTTACAATAATTATTTTTATTTGTTATATTTTATATTTATAGTATTAATGTGTCTTCTAGATGAAGCAGCATATTGCCCAGAAGGATACAGAGACTATTTAGATACTAATGGTGTATTTTGCGAAGGTTTATGGCGCACAGATGAATTGTGTGAGCAATGGAAACCATTTAAACAAAATGTATCACGCAATTTTTCAAAATTGGCAGGAGATATTAGAGATAAATTTGCCATATATTTTGTTTCAGAAGGAAATGTATCTTGGCAATGGAATAATATATATTGATTAAATAAACAAAAATTGTTAAAAAGTGATGTTTATTAATAATTATTAATCTAACACATCGTCAATAAAACTATTTACAACATCAATCACCGTCTTTTCGCACAATCTTCTTCTTTTTTGATGGCACTTGCTTCATTAAAGTGTCAAGATATAGTGCGAAAGGACTCCCTTGACACTCATTCAATTCCCTGAAAAGAAATAAATTTTTAATGTTCTGAATTGTAATTTTTTATAAATTTTTGTCAAACAGATTTTGACAATTATTACATATAAAATTGTTCTGTAAATAGAAAATATATTCTCACCTATTTACATTACTAATTTCTTTTAGTAACTGATCTGGAAAGGATGTTTTCCTTTTCTTTGGATGAGGATGAGGATGTGATGTGGACGATGAAACTTCTTCTATATTTACATCACAACCCATAGCAATATTTTCTATAATCTGAAGTATTTGTTGAGATTTAAAAATAGAACAATAAAAAATAATTTTAAAGATTACAAAAAGAATACATACTTCTGATGCAGTTGGTTCCATATTTTCATTTATTTCAGTTTCTGAAATATTTGAATGTGTTCTGGAAAATAAGTATAATAATACTATAGTTAATGTTACCTTAGGATCCAAAATGGCGGCCAGGGAAATTTTTCCCTACTTATGAGACTGCGACGAGGAAAAATTTTTCCCTCCATTCAAGATGGCCGCGGTTCCGACCGCCATCTTGAATTTCTCTGCAGACTCCGCGGATTTTTTCACCGAAATAAACAATAAAAAACAACAAAAAAAGAAGTTTTTTACTCACTTTTCGATCGTTCGATATTGTGAGTATGATCTCCTGTTTGGGGGTCGACAAAATTTGGGTGTAATATAGATTACTCCCTATGGAATTTCAGGACTTTGATTATATATTTGAACTCAGGGGACCGAGACGAGTTCAAAGGTACCCTATTTTTGGACCGGAGACGAAAAATAAAAAAAGTTATCACACTTTTTAAGTTACCATACTTTTTTAATGCTCTCATGCAGACTGCACCGTAGTTGCTAGTATTGCCATCTTGCGGTAAAGTCTGCAAACCGTGACGTCGGACTACGGTCATCTCCCGGAGCGTTCAACACGCGATACGAGAGCAAAGACAGCGACGCGACTTCCGATCATCGCGCGATCGCCATTTCGGTTAATGTTACTTATGGCAGCGAACATGGCGGCCCGACTGACCTCTCGTATGGGTGCCACCACACGCCGCCATGTGCTAAACTAGTGATTGATTCATGGTAGTTTTTAAACAAAGTAAAAAAAGGGGGGAAACGTCTACTAAAGGCAATTTTAACGGCAAGCGACGGAACTCCCGATCGCGATAGCGAGGCCGACTTAGCGAAGAGCGACGCGACTCCCTATCATCGCGCGATCGCTGGAAAAAAGTATGATAACTTTTTTATTTTTCGTCTCCTGTCCAAAAGTAGAGTATCGTTGAACTCGTCTCGATCCCCTGAGTTCAGATATATACCCAAATACACGAAATTCCATAGGGAGTAATCTATAGTATACCCCAAAATTTTTCGAATCGTTGACAGTTCTATGTTCGACCCTACTCCTTCTATGTCGTCAATATGCATATATCCTTTCCATTCGTCCGTTATTATCGTACTGCCAGAATTCACGTATTTATAAACGATCTAATTCACAATGTTTTCTGATCTGTCGTTCACCTGACATATGAAGCAATTCTTATCTTCATCGCAATGAATGCAAACGGACTCGGTCGGCTGTATGCCTAATTTTACAGCAAAATTCGATGCGTTATCGATACGGGGAGGCAAACCTAGCTCCGAAAAGTCGTCTTCCAGTCAACTTGTAAAAATCACAAGAAGTGCATCTCGACCAAAATTCGTCGTTGCAACTCAAATCAATAGAACTAGTCATTATCGAACAATTGGCAATAAACTAAACGAGGGAAGGTAAGGATAGGGAAAAAACACGCTTTTTCCTTTATTTCTGATTACTTGGTTCTCTAACTTTTAGGATAAAATTGTTATAAAAGAAATAACAGTACTTACTAATACTGGAGGAAATAATAATAATAAATATTCAACAATAGCAATTTGTGTGCGAATGAAATATCGTTAAGAAAAAAACAGCAATTAATCTAATACGCAATTCGTCGCAACACAGCAGTAAACGATTCCAACTGGAAACTAGTCGATTTGCATAAAATTGTCCAGAAATGAACAGAAATCACTTCGCAGATCATGCATTTGCATATTCCTTCGTAACACCCCTACGAATTTGCCGCCGATTTTACTCTCGCACGACGTCACGAAAAGGCTCCCTCTACCGTCGCAAATTTACACAATACCGTCTCCGTTTCGAGGTTACAGATTACTCGGCAACGTCGAACGCAGGGTAGAAACCGAACGGGGACAAATTCCCTACGTCGTCGACGTCGCGACTCTAGGGAAAATTTTTTCCCTGTCGCAGTCTCATAAGTAGGGAAAAATTTCCCTGGCTGCCATTTTGGATCCTAAGGTAACATTGTAATACGATTGTATGAAATGTTCTACTTGTACCTTAGAAAACTACTAATAAAATAAAATTTATTTATCATTATTTTAAAATATTAATGTAAAGATTATTACTCTCTAGCTTCTACCACATCAGCTAAAAACTGTAACAGTGAATAGAAGATCCATTTAGGCTTTTTGGCTTCTAAGCCACTTCCACTCCTTGGCAAGCTGTTGTGGATAGCCCGGAACTGATCACAGAGATTTTTCCATAACTTCTTGCATCTGGTTACTGCAAATATAAAAACTAATTTATTAACAACTACTGTATAATTTAACTCATAAATAATCAATTTTATATTTCGACATTAATTACAAGAGCTTTTAGTTATATTGCACGTGTCCTGAGACAAAAAAAGCACGGTATATCCGACGACGCGATATAACGAAGTAATAAAAATTCTGAGCATATATTAAACAGATTATACACGCTACGGAATCTTTATTCTCTATTTTTTATGTCAAGTGTTTCTGGTATAAAATAAGCTTATTTTATACCAGAACTTACATACTTATATACGCTACTAAACAGAAACTTACCGTCTAATTGAGTGTCTTCAGCTATCTGATTCCACTTTGCATATAAAATGTTTCGATTCCTGTGATCAAAAAGTCGTTTATCCCATATCTCTGGGTGTAAATAAACGTTATTTCTTAATTTTTCTTTAATGGCTGGTCCGCCGTCTTGTTCACTGGAAGAAGCCATTTTGTACTTCTTTACGAAAGCGCATGCGCACCGTTCAGCGAGAACTGGCGAGACGCGAGAAATATCAAACGAAGTCAGATATGTGCGAGAACCAGAAATTCGCTCTCGCCAGCGAGATTTCTCGCTTCTCGCTTGTGCATGGTTCTCCTTTGCAAGAACTATATTGCTCGCAACCTCTCGCTCGCTACTAAATTCGCGTCTGCATAGTCGCACCCTAAGAAAAAATTTTTCGAAATTCCTCCCGCGGAAAAGTGCTAACAATGAAAAACAAGAAAAAGCGACATGCAAGATTTACGTCACAAAGAAAATAAATTTATTCGTTAACCTTAGAAATGTGTTTAGAAAGGAATTAAACCAAGTGCGAGAAGGAGGCAGTTTGCTACATCGGTTATCTACACTATTATACACTACAATATCAGTTGGGCGTTTCCCGAGCAAAAAATAAAAACAAACATTAAAATTATTAAATAAATTCGTATCTCTAATTCTTATATTATATTATATTACAGTTTTTGATTTATATAACTACAAAGGTTATCTTACGTAAAAGATTGTTACATCAAGTGTCCAATCTAAGAGATTTTAAAATCTTCTTAAAGATTCTACTGTAGGGAATAAAGAGTTTTCAAATTGTATTAGATTGGGCAATCAGTGTAATAAACCCGTACATAAGATAACTTTTATACTTGTATAAATTAAATACTATAATATAAAAAACATTAAAACGAAAACCATATAAGTAAAGAGTTTGGTTATTTCAGCTTACCATGGTCACGTTTATCGCGATACGTAAGTTTTGCATACAGGTTACCACGTATCGTATTATGTAATTTTCTTAATACAATACAACTATACAGAAGGGTCCGAAAGAAACGGGAGGTTCTAAATCTCTAAGCCGAAAAATGTAGAAATCTTGAGGGTCATTAAAAAATGTCCCCAAAAACCGATCGCCCTATTTTCCCTCTTTTATATATAACAGAGCCGGCAAAGTAAAAATCAAAGTGGATTTTAGACGCATAAAACCAATTTCATAATTAATTTCATGTATTGATATGCACAATCAATCAAAATTCAGAAAAATATCAGTTTTGATCCACTTGTGTAAATGGCTGGACATTGTTTATGTATGGCTGGTAAGTCTGCAAATTAATACAAATGGAATATACATTTTACAAGTAGAAAACTTTCATATGAAAGCATAACTATTTTTTCAAATAAGTTACTGTGAGAGGAAAGCAATAAGTCGGGTGGAAGAGGGCAATGGGTAAGTTGATAGCGATCCGTTCTCCGAATAATAACTGGTTGACAGGTTAACTAAATCATAAATTTAATAAAAAAGTAAAGCGACAGATACAATCATATCTATGGGCTACTTGCTATAGAGGTCAATCACCTAGACTATACACGTTTATAATTATTACTACTGGCCCTAACTGGAATATTACATGATCGAGAGAAAGAATTTACAATCGATCTGACAATTATTATACCTTTTTAAGAGTGCTGTCTGTCATTAAACGATAAATTATCTGTGGAAGACCGAGGAAGTAAACATGTGCTCAGATCAAAATATAGGTAATCCTTCGGAACTATAATTATGGCGGTTATAAATAGGGCTATAAGTATGTTCGCCTAACGTCGGGTATATGTCCAGTGAGTGTGGGAATCTGATCAGGTGACCGTTTGTTTCGTAACGATGACTCAATCTATATAATTATATAAACGTACTTGACCTGACTGACTGACTGACTGACTGACTGATTGATTCATCAGAGCAAATTGCTGAACCTAAAGAGGTGAAATTTGGTACACACTTAGCGTATAGCACGTCATGGAAACGCACACTAAGAAGGGATTTTTCGAAATTCCCTTGCGGGGTGAGAGAGAGCATTAATTCTTTACCGAGAAAACGGCTTTTACTGTATTATTTCAGATGCGATTTCTTATTTCTGATGGTAATAACTTAATTTCCAAACGTACAATATTTACGTATTACGATTTTTAACCAAATATTTGAACCGTTTAAATTCGAATTTGTTATTACATATTTGTTCGATTATAATGTGGCCGTCTAACCCTTTTGCCCTTGGGTAGGATTATCTTTTCCACGAAAATAAGTAGAACAAAAGACGGTGTGTACAAACGGCAGAGAAAGAGTCACTTTTGGAGAAAATCTCGAAGAATCAGGGAGGGAAAAAGAGTGTTCTAGACCTCGAGACAGATGATCTGAGATCGAAAGGTGCCGAAGAAGTTAGCCTCTTAGCAGTGAGGGACGAGAATAGTCGTGTAAGGCGATCGAATGGCAGTGGTGAGGGACGACTATAGTCGTTAAAAAATTCTTATAAAATACCTGGACCATTTCGTGAAGTCGTAGAATTTTCAGTAGTAGTTAGGTTCTTCCAACTTTGTTTTGGAATATCCTTTAGTTCTCGAGAAATTACAATAAAAGAAAGAAAATTAAAATAAATATGAAATTTTAGACGGCCATCTATCGACATAAATCGAATTTAAATTTCCCGCCATCATCTGATTGGTTAAAAAAATTAATATTCCTAATTGGCTCGAGTCAGAAAAAAGTAGGTGAGACTTCTGTAAATGACGCTATCGGGAGAGCACCGATGCAACCCGAAAAAGTAAACAGTCTACGTCATTAGTCTAACGGTCCTTGTCTGACCTACTTTTTGTAAAATCAACATTAGAGTAAGCTGTAGTAAGACGTAGTAGTTTATAGTAAAACGGTCTTTTCTAATATTCATAGTACTTTGTAAAGCTTGGATTTCAATTTAATAAGTATTATTTAGTTCAGAAACATTATAAATACATCATTAAGTAGGAGAATAACAAAAAACTTTATTTTTTAGTATAATACAATTTACAAAATCGAAAGTTCGTATATCGTAATATTATAAAAAACTACATCGAAACATACAAAGTCACCTAATTTAGTTAAATTCAGTTCATTATACACCTGTCGATACTCTTGCCTTCCTCAGTTTCCTCAAACAAAATTCGAAAACTTCAATTAATCCTATAAATATTTAAACGCCATTACTATTCGAATTAACTGTAATTACAAATATAACCGAAAAATATTTTCGACATAAATCCTAGGCAATAATTATGAAAACAAAATTCTTCAAGTATAAATTTTAGTGTATAAATGTTAGCGATCGAATGTGTGACCTACTTTCTTTAACGTAGTAAAACAAAGTAAGTTGCAGTACAACAATACACATAAACACAAATAAATTAGTAGCCCAATAATACATACTTTCATTTATATCCATATGTTATATCCAAAAGTCAGTTCTCCCAAATTGTCGAAAAATAAATTATTTTCAACTTTTCTTTTTGTAAAGTAGCATATTCCGAAAAACAAGTTCTATGTTCAGAGTAAAATTACCACCTTTTATCTGTTAAAAACAACGCAAAATGTATGGATCCACGTAATAAAAATTTATCGCAGTGAACTTCGAAAAAACAAAGAACACAGTAAATCCAAACCGCATTCTATAAAAATCTGGCGCCAACTGATTCATATAGGATGTCCTGTGAAAAATTTCAGCACATGATGTAAAGTTTTAGAATAAATGCTAAAAGTTTTGAAAAATTCTTTCATGAAACCCGATGAATTTAATTAATACACAATAACTAAATCTGTTTAATAAAGGTAAATAATTTTGCATTATAATTATGCAAATTAGATATAAAAAAGATCATCGCGCAAATTCTCTCGCCAACCATTGATGACTTTTACGTTATCTGGATTAAAGTTTTCCTTCAAAATACTAAAAATTTTTATATAGTTATTTTACTAATCCAGTCAAATTTAAATAATATAAAATGTCTAGATCTGTTTAATAAAGATTAGTAATGTACTATCACTAATATGCAAATTAGATATGACAAATATTAAGGTGGGAAAATTCCCGCTAAGATAAAAATGGCTTTCGGTCACGTGATTACCAAGAAATACAAAGAAATGTGTCGAAATTTAAAGTGTGTGTACAAATTAATAAATTTTAACTAAAGTCATCGTTTAAAATTTAATGTTTCTGTAAAAATTAGTAAATTGTAACAAATTTCATCAAAGACAACAGAATAATTTTCAGTTTATAAAAACTCTACAATAAATGATTATTTCTTCGAAAGACGTCGATATGCACGAATAAATAATAAATATGCAATAATGCTTTTATTCATTTTAAGTGGATATTGTAAAAATTAAGCTATTTAATTTGTTTGGCTTTTATAATTTAGTTTCCGAATATTTTACTGTGAAATTCCATTTAGTAAACAGAAACAAAGACAAGCTATTAATTATAAACAGGACAATAGAATAATTTTTACGTAAATTGAGTGTAAATACAGAAAAAAACGAATTATATGAAAGATGGGACGAATAAGCTGACATCCCTCGAACAGAGCTCATATACTCATTGTCATTTTTAGCCTGGTTCCCATTTCGACTGTTCTATCTTGGTAAAAAGTTATTTTTTCAAAATAAAAGTACTTTGTTCTTAGTGAAGAAAGATAAAAGTATCCAAATATAATATTCAGAATTAAAAATATTGATGTATGTCCATTATAGAAATGTATATTTTTTCCGATATTTGAAATAATATTACGAGAAAAACATTAGATATATGAAATAAGGCCATAAACAATTTCTTTCTGTCAAATTACGAATTAAACAGGTTTATTTAGAAAAATTCAATCGCGAATAACTGACGTTAAATATACAGAGGGTACAGTATGCTTTTAATGTGATAGTATCTGCGTTTACAAATTAACAATTTTTAGTTTTTTTACACATTATTATGCTATAATCTAGAAAAGTATGTTTAATACACAAGACATACTACAGAAAGGGTAAGAAAGGAACGTCAGTCATTGTAACTAATGTATTATTGAAAGTTTCATTCATATAGATAATTAATTTTATCAAGATACATTTTTCCATAAGAAAATTGTCGATGTCTCTCGTAAATATAAGTAAATTTTATTATAATTTAGATAAAAACACATTTTTTCACCACGCATGGCTTCTTTCCCCTCCCTCTTACTCTTATACTTGGAATATTCCATTTCATAATTTGATGTAATAATAACGTTTAAAATGATTCTAAATAAAATATTGACACTTAAACTAGGTTAATATATATCGTTATTAGTCTCAGATGTATTCATAAAAATGTAATAATCGATACAATAACACTTTCTCACATGCTCCATGTATTAAAGTTTGCATCTGTAATTGAAGGTAATATATAACAAAACAAGATGTTTATATTATCAATAGTTCTAAAAGATATCTTATTTTCACGTAGAAAAACAAAATTAGACAGAAGAAACAGACAATCACACGATATGTTTATCCAGGACATTCTATAATTTATTTCAAATTTCTAATGTCGACATACATAAATAGTTTTGTGTGTATGAATATTATATTTCGATACTTTTATCTTTCTTTACTAAGAACATCTTAAAATATTAACTTTTTACCAACATAAAACATCGAAGTAGGAACAAGCTGAAAATGACAACGAATTATAAGCTCTGTTCTGGGAATGTAAGCTTGTTTGTCCCATCTTTAATATAATTCGTTTTTTTCTGTATTTACACTCAATTTACGTAAGAATTATTCTATTGCCCTGTTTATAATTAATAGCTTGTCTTTGTTTCTGTTTACTAAATGGAATTTCACAGTAAAATATTCGGAAACTAAATTATAAGCGCCAAACAAATTAAATGGCTTAATTTTTACAATATCCACTTAAACTATATAAAAGCATTATTACATATTTATTATTTATTCGTGCATATCGACGTATTTTGAAGAAATAATCATTTATTGTACAGTTTTTATAAGCTGAAAATTATTCTGTTGTCTTTGATGAAATTTGTTACAATTTACTAATTTTTACAGCCACATTCAATTTTAAACGATGACATTAGTTAAAATGTATTAATTTGTACACAAACATTAAATTTTAAACGTATTTTTTCCTATTTCTTGGTGATCACGTGACCGAAAGCTATTTTTATCTTGGCGGAATTTTCCCACATTGATCTTTGTCATATGTAATTTGCATATTAGTGATAGTACATTACTAATCTTTATTAAACAGATCTAGACATTTTATATTATTTAAATTCGACTGGATTAGTAAAATAATTATATAAAGTTTTTAGTATTTTGCAGGAAAACTTCAATCCAGATAACGTAAGAGTCATCCATGGTTCGCGGGAGAATTTGCGCAATGATCTTTTTTATATCTAATTTGCATGATTATAATGGTAAATTATTAATCTTTATTAAACAGATTTAGTTATTGTGTATTAATTAAATTCATCGGGTTTCATGAAAGAATTTTTTAAAACTTTTGGCATTTATTCAAAAACTTTTCGTCATGTGCTGAAATTTTTCACAGGACATCCTATATGAATCAGTTGGCGCCAGATTTTTATAGACTGCGGTTTGAATTTACTGTGTTTTTCGTTTTTTCGAAGTTCACTGTGGTAAATTTTTATTACGTGGATCCATATATTTTGCGTTGTTTTTAACAGATAGAAGGTGGAAATTTTACTCTAAATATATAACTCGTTTTTCAGAATATGCTACTTTACAGAAAGAAAAGTTGAAAATAATTTATTTTTTGACAATTTGGGAAAACTGGTTTTTGGATATAACATGGATATAAATGAAAGTATGTATTATTGGGCTACTTATTTATTTGTGTTTATGTGTATTTTTGTACTTTAACTTACTTTGTTTTACTATGTTAGAGAAAGTAGGACATAAAACTGACGGCTTTTTCAGAGTGAAGCGGACTTTCTCAGTAAAGTGTGTTTTAGGGAAGTTATGCTTATTTTTCTGATGCATGCGAATGGTGAAAATTGTTTTTAAAATTAAATATCGGTCAATGACGATAACATTTGTTATAAATGTGAAGATGAATATAAAAATAGCTTAAATTTATCTTTGTGTACTAGTTCATTTATCAATTAACAGGACTTATTATACTGGAAAATTATGGATGCAGATATTTAGTTTTACTGATCAGAAATAATATTTTTTATTCAGTTCACCTGTACACATACACTTTAAGCTTGTGTTTCGGACTTGTTTGTCCCTTTTCAGCAGGTATTCAAATAGCAGTTTCTACAAATCAACAATTAAAATGTTTTTTGTTACAATTAGAAATAAAATTAAAAATATACACATTATTTCTCCGACAATAAAATAATAAAATTCTTACAGTTTCTGTATTTCCGAACTTTTTTATAGATTCAAATATACTTGTAAATATATTTCTACATTTTTTTTTATTTTGTTGTTTTTTAAAGATTAACTTATTTAAATTTATTATATGTAAATTAAGTTTATCTACAAAATGCTAATATTTCAATCCGCTTTCAACCTCTTAACAGTGAGGGACGTAAATAGACGTCCAAGGCGATCGAGTGGCAGTGGTGAGGGACGTCAATAGCAATTAAAAAATTCTTATAAAATACCTGGACCATTTCGTGAAGTCGTAGAATTTTCACGAGTAGTTGGGTTCTCCAACTTTGTTTTGGAATATCCTTTAGTTCTCGAGAAATTACAATAAAAAAAAGAAAATTAAAATAAATATGAAATTTTAGACGGCCATCTATCGACATAAATCGAATTTAAATCTCCCGCCGTCATCTGATTGGTTAAAAAAATTAATATTCTTTATTAGCTCGCGTCAGAAAAAAGTAGGTAAAACTTCTGTAAATGACGCTATCGGGAGTGCACCGATGCGACCGGAAAAAGTAAACAGCCCACGTCATTAGTCTAACGGTCCTTGTCTGACCTACTTTTCGTAGAATCAACATTGGAGTAAGCTGTAGTGAAACGTAGTAGTTTATAGTAAAACGGTCTTTTCTAATATTCATAGTACTTTGTAAAGCTTGGATTTCAATTTAATAAGTATTATTTAGTTCAGAAACATTATAAATACATCATTAAGTAGAAGAATAACGAAAAACTTTATTTTTTAGTATAATACAATTTACAAAATCGAAAGTTCGTATATCGTAATATTATAAAAAACTACATCGAAACATACAAAGTCACCTAATTTACTTAAATTCAGTTCATTATACAACTGTGGATACTCTTGCCTTCCTCAGTTTCCTCAAAACAAAATTCGAAAACTTCAATTAATCCTATAAATATTTAAGCGCCATTACTATTCGAATTAACTGTAATTACAAATATAACTGAAAAATATTTTCGACATAAACCCTAGGCAATAATTATCAAAACAAAATTCTTCAAGTATAAATTTTTCTGATCGAGTAATATGTAATAATAGTTTTATCTATTACTCTTGCCATATTCAACTTTCTATGTTCACATCTATTTAGTTTCATCTAATTACACTTTAAATGTAAAAAAATCTACCAACAAATAAGTTTTCTAATAAAGATACTACTTGCTAATTAAAGTTTGTATTCTTCTTTGACATAGTTTTACGTTTTAGCACTAAATTCGTAGACATGTCTAAATAACACGCTTATAAACACTAAATGCCATAAATGTTTCGAAATTAGAACTAGATAATTATATGCACAGATAAATTTACATGCCTTCATTTACATCCAAACAAAGATCAGTTCTCCCAAATTGTCGAAAAATAAATTATTTTCAACTTTTCTTTCTGAATTTAGAACTAATTCACAGTAAACTTTATGCCTTAAAATATCCATTGCAATCAACGCAAAATGTACGAATCCACGTAATAAAAAATTATCGCAGTGAACTTCGAAAAAACGAGAAACACAGAATTATTAAACCGCACTTTACGAAATCTGGCGCGAACTGTCGTATACAATAAACAAAACGAAAATGCTCTTGTCCAATGTCATCAGGTGACAAAAAGTTTCTAAATAAACGCTAAAAGTTTTAAAGAATTCTTTCACAAAAACCGATGAATTTAATTAATACACAATAACTAAATCTGTTTAATAAAGATTAATAATTTTCCATTATAATTATGCAAATTAGATCTAAAAAAGATCATCGCGCAAATTCTCCAGTGAACCATGGATGACTCTTACGTCATCTGGATTGAAGTTTCCTGCAAAATACTGAAAATTTTTATATAATTATTTTACTAATTCAGCCAAATTTAAATAATATAAAATGTCTAGATCTGTTTAATAAAGATTAGTAATGTACTATCATTAATATGCAAATTAGATATGACAAAGATCACTGTGAAAAAATTCCCGCCAAGATAAAAATAGCTTTCGGTCACGTGATCACCAAGAAATACGAAGAAATATGCCTTAAATTTAATGTTTGTGTACAAATTAATACATTTTAACTAATGCTATCGTTTAAAATTAAATGTGGCTGTAAAAATTAGTAAATTGTAACAAATTTCATCAAAGACAACAGAATAATTTTCAACTGATAAAAACTACAATAAATGATTATTTCTTCGAAAGACGTCGATATGCACGAATAAATAATAAATATACAATAATGCTTTTATCCATTTTAAGTGGATATTGTAAAACATTAAGCTATTTAATTTGTTTGGCTTTTATAATTTAGTTTTTGAATATTTTACTGTGAAATTCCATTTAGTAAACAGAAACGAAGACAAGCTATTAATTATAAACAGGACAATAAAATAATTTTTACGTAAATTGAGTGAAAATACAGAAAAAAACAAATTATATCAAAGATGGGACGAATAAGCTGACATCCCTCGAACAGAGCTCATATACTCATTGTCATTTTCAGCCTGGTTTCCACTTCGACTGTTTTATCTTGGGAAAAAGTTAATTTTTCAAAATAAAAGTACTTTGTTCTTAGTGAAGAAAGATAAAAGTATCGAAATATAATATTCAGAATTAAAAATATTGATGTATGTCCATATTAGAAATGTGTATTTTTTTCCGATATTAGAAATAATATCACGAGAAAAACATTATATAAATGAAATACGGCCATAAACAATTTCTTTCTGTCAAATAAATTACAGATTAAACAGGCTTATCTAGAAAAATTCAATTGCGAATAACTGACTTTAAATATACAGAGGATACAGTATGCTTGTTATGTGATAGTATTTGCGTTTACAAATTAACAGAATTTTTTTTTTACACATTATTATGCTATAATCTAGAAAACTATGTTTAATAATAAGACATACTACAGAAAGGGTAAGAAAGGAACGTCAGTCATTGTAACTAATGTATTATTGAAAGTTTCATTCATATAGATAATTAATTTTATCAAGATACATTTCTCCAAAAGAAAATTATCGATATTTATCGTAAATATAAGTAAATTTTATTATAATTTAAATAAAAACTTATTTTTTCCCTACGCATGGCTTCTTTCCCCTCCCTCTTACTCCTATACTTGGAACATTCCATTTCATAATTTGATGTAATAATAACGTTTAAAATGATTCTAAATAAAATATTGACACTTAAAGTAGGTTAATATAGGCCTATATTGTCACGAGTCTCAGGTGTATTCATAAAAATGTAATAATCTATACAATAATACTTTCTCACATGCTCCATGTGTTAAAGTTTGCAGCTGTAATTGAAGGTAATATATAAAGAAACAAAATGTTTATATTATCAATAGTTATAAAAGATATCTTATTTTCACGTAGAAAAACAAAATAAGACAGAAGAAACAGACAATCACACGATATCTCTATCCAGGACATTCTATAATTGATTTCAAATTTCTAATGTTGACATACATGAATATTTTTGTGTGTGTGAATATTATATTTCGATACTTTTATGTTTCTTCACTAAGAACATCTTAAAACATTAACTTTTTACCAACAAAAAACAGTCGAAGTAGAAACAGGCTGAAAATAACAACGAATTATAAGCTCTGTTCTGGGGATGTAAGCTTGTTTGTCCCCATCTTTGATATAATTTGTTTTTTTCTGTATTTACACTCAATTTACGTAAAAATTATTCTATTGTCCTGTTTATAATTAATAGCTTGTCTTCGTTTCTGTTTACTAAATGGAATTTCACAGTAAAATATTCGGAAACTAAGTATTATTAACCGTTGACGACATCTGTCCAGGGCCTCAAGCCACGTGTGTGACGTAGAACCGTTGACGTCATACGTCCTGAGGCTCTGGTCATAAACTTTATTTAATTTGCATAAAGCCGTGCGGTAGGATACCGTGTATTAAACGATTTATTCAATCTTCTTTCGTTGGAATCTTATTAAGGTTACGTTTTTTGAATGATTTTTTTGCTTTATTTCAATTAATTACCGATTTTATGGTCCCTTGTCGCGTATCAAATTGTTAAACTGCAATTCCGGTTCGTTTATTACATTTATTACCGCTAAATCGGTCCCCACTGTTTACAGAGCTAAAAATAACTCTTAAGAATGTTCAAACGGTCATTCAAGGACACTAGCTGAGACAGGAGTTGTGGCAGGCGATAAGCGTTGCGCCACGCGACGCGTGACGCGCGCGGCGCGTGTGTCATGCTTGTCAAACTTTTTGTACGTGATAATATTACCGCTAAATCGGCCCTTAGTGTTTACAGAGCTATAATTAACTTTAACACGTGTACACAACGTCTTTCAAGGACAGTAGCTGTGACAGAAACAATTATTTTATTGTGGCGCGCGCTGAGTAACGCGTGACGCGCGTGTCAAAGTTTTTTTTACGTAATAATATTGAAAACATTGTTTTTTGAGACCATATAAAATATTTTGAAATTGTACTTTTAACAATTATTTCTGTGTATAAAAATTTAAGTTCGAAAAATAATTTTAAAAAATTGTTTGTTAACATACTTTATTTTTTATTTATTCATTTATTTATAATGCAAAAAATAAAGAAATAAGAAAAAAGATACAAAATATATACAATATTATTTTTAAATACAATACAAAATTATTTATTATATAAAATAGTAAAAAAATAAGAAAAAAACATACAAATACAACTAAAATACAAGTTTTGTATGATAAATCTCCATACACGGAGTTACACATAGCGCAACATCACACTTCTTGCACTCATATCGGGTTTGAACGCGTTTTCTGGGGTTAATTTTTGAATTTCCACAAACGTGGCATCTTCTGTATGGTTTTTTGCTTTTTTCCGTGGGTGGTATAAGAGAGAGGAAATGTTTTTCTAGTTTTAGTCTCTTTGGATTTTCATATTTACTCGGACGTCCACTTTTTGTATGACAGTAATCATATGAAGGAGTGTATTTATCGACAATTTGCTGTATAAGTTCGAGTCTGAATTCTGAAAAATGTCTATATTTGTTTGGATGTTTATATACTGAACACCCCGGGAACTCGAGAATCTATCGGGGTGAGCACAAGTAACCGTAATTACTCAAATATAACGAGATTTTCGATCATTAAAACAATATGTAAATGTTTATT
Organism: Centruroides vittatus; assembly: GCF_030686945.1. Taxonomy (NCBI): domain Eukaryota; kingdom Metazoa; phylum Arthropoda; class Arachnida; order Scorpiones; family Buthidae; genus Centruroides; species Centruroides vittatus. The sequence goes on along the minus strand of NW_027120766.1, from coordinate 25,914 downwards.
TGCCAAAACAAGCATTCTTAAAAAATTTTTAAAATACGTTTTTTTATTTGCCGAGATTATTTAACGCAAAGGCATGTGTTTACTTTCAAAGAAAACAAACGCACGTGTCTTGCGTCCCGGGGTTGAAAGTTTATAATTACTTCCTGACTCAACGGGGGAGTGGTGGGGTAACTAGGTCATGTTAAGTCCATTAACGAGTTTTAAACGTATTTTTGCTTCGAGAAGTATATGTTAAACACACTATAAATATTTTTTAAACGAATATTACAATATTCAAATATAATTAGCGATGAATTAATTTTTTCCAGAGAATAGGCAACATCCGGAAGTCATGAGTAAATTTTTCGACTGGAAGTTTCTGATATGTAATCTTCTGGTCTAAATAAAGTCAAATAACATGAAAACTAGTAAAATTACAGCAATAATATGAAGAAAATAGCTATTTCTCAACGTTTGTTTAGGTCTGACTCCGCTCACGTGACTTTGAAAGACATTGGTTCTTCGCGGGAAAATCCTGAATAGACGGTTCTGAGAGAACGCTCATTGGTTAATATAGATTCAATCATGATAGAAATGACTAATTAGAGAGTAAAAGGCGTATAAACAAGAAATTTAAAGCCAATTAACGGCAAGAAAGTCTCCCATAGACTTAATATAGGAAGGTGGTTTCCCGGGAATATTTGACTAGAGATGAACTGATTTGTTGGTGTACAGTCAGACAACCTGAACAAAAGCCAATCCAAGTAATTTTATTGTGAACATTTATTAAATCTTACATATTTGAAAATAATAAAAAATAAGTATCGCTTGTCACAGCGGGGAGCCGCCGCCATGACAGCGCGTGTAACTTGACACTCCCCTGTCATAAATCACAACTTTGAACGTAAACATCTGGCCTTCTACTGCAGCTAGAATAACGCGGTTTGTTTTGATAGACGTAAAAACACTTCAAGTTTGTAATCAGTATGTTAAACAATACAATTTTTTAAATTAATTTTTTTTAAATGAAAATACGTCGAACTTTTGACTTTTTAAAAAACTTTTTTTTGTCAATTATATAAAAAAATACGATAATCAGAGAGACTGAAGTGTTTGTAAACAAAATAAAAAGAGAGCGCGTGTCTAACGCAAAAATTACGAAAAATATGGCAATTTTAAATTATTTTACAAAAAATCCGAGCTTCAAGGCGTGTGTTTTTTCTCATTTTTTTTCAAAAATTCAGTCGTCATCGGGTTATAAAAGCCAAACAAATTAAATAGCTTAATTTTTACAATATCCACTTAAAATGGATAAAAGCATTATTGTATATTTATTATTTATTCGTGCATATCGACGTCTTTCGAAGAAATAATCATTTATTGTAGTTTTTATCAGTTGAAAATTATTCTGTTGTCTTTGATGAAATTTGTTACAATTTACTAATTTTTACAGCCACATTCAATTTTAAACGATGACATTAGTTAAAATGTATTAATTTGTACACAAACATTAAATTTAAGGCATATTTCTTCGTATTTCTTGGTGATCACGTGACCGAAAACTATTTTTATCTTGGTGGGAATTTTTTCACAGTGATCTTTGTCATATCTAATTTGCATATTAATGATAGTACATTACTAATCTTTATTAAACAGATCTAGACATTTTATATTATTTAAATTTGGCTGAATTAGTAAAATAATTATATAAAAATTTTCAGTATTTTGCAGGAAACTTCAATCCAGATGACGTAAGAGTCATCCTTGGTTCACTGGAGAATTTGCGCGATGATCTTTTTTAGATCTAATTTGCATAATTATAATGGAAAATTATTAATCTTTATTAAACAGATTTAGTTATTGTGTATTAATTAAATTCATCGGTTTTTGTGAAAGAATTCTTTAAAACTTTTAGCGTTTATTTAGAAACTTTTTGTCACCTGATGACATTGGACAAGAGCATTTTCGTTTTGTTTATTGTATACGACAGTTCGCGCCAGATTTCGTAAAGTGCGGTTTAATAATTCTGTTTCTCGTTTTTTCGAAGTTCACTGCGATAATTTTTTATTACGTGGATTCGTACATTTTGCGTTGTTTTTAACGGATAAAAGGTGGAAATTTTACTCTGAATATAGAACTTGTTTTTTAAAATATGCTACTTTACAAAAAGAAAACTTGAAAATAATTTATTTTTCAACAATTTGGGAAAACTGACTTTTGGATATAACATATGGATTTACATTAAAGGATGTATTATTGGGCTACTAATTTATTTATGTTTATGTGTATTGTTGTACTGTAACTTACTTTGTTTTACTATGTTAGAGAAAGTAGGTTACACATTGGATTTCTGACATAAAACTGTCGGCTTTTTCAGAGTGAAGCGGACCTTTTCAATGAAGTGTGTTTTAGGGAAGTTGTGCATTTTTTTTCTGATGCATGCCAATGATGAAAATTGTTTTTAAAATTAAATATCGATCAATGACGATAACATATGTTATAAATGTGAAAATGAATATAAAAATATTTCTACATTTCTTTATTGTTTTGTTGTTTTTTATAGATTAATTCATTTAAATTTATTATATGTGAAGTAAGTTTATTTACAAAATGCTAATATTTTAATTTGCTTTAATATTTCTATGTAAATTTGAACAACGAATTTTAAAATTTTAAATAAAAAATATACTGAAATTTTTTTTATTTACAACTAGCTGACCCGGCCACGCGTTGTTGTGGCTCAAAATGTATCTATTATAAATGTGTAACAGTTCCCCGTGGGGGGAATTTCAAAAAATCCCTTTTTAGTGTATATTCTGTTGACGTCACCTATTAAAACGCAATTAAAAACGCAAAAAACCGCATGTAAAATAGTATAAATAGAAGCCGAGTTCTTCACGGTAAGCCTTAATCCTGTCCCTTTCCCCGCTGGGGAATATCGAAAAATCCCTTTTTAGTGTATATTCTGTTGACGTCACCTATTAAAACGCAATTAAAAACGCAAAAAACCGCATGTAAAATAGTATAAATAGAAGCCGAGTTCACGGTAAGCCTTAATCCTGTCCCTTTCCCCGCTGGGGAATATCGAAAAATCCCTTTTTAGTGTATATTCTGTTGACGTCACCTATTAAAACGCAATTAGAAACGCAAAAAACCGCATGTAAAATAGTATAAATAGAAGCCGAGTTCTTCACGGTAAGCCTTAATCCTGTCCCTTTCCTCGCTGGGGAATATCGAAAAATCCCTTTTTAGTGTATATTCTGTTGACGTCACCTATTAAAACGCAATTAAAAACGCAAAAAACCGCATGTAAAATAGTATAAATAGAAGCCGAGTTCTTCACGGTAAGCCTTAATCCTGTCCCTTTCCCCGCTGGGGAATATCGAAAAATCCCTTTTTAGTGTATATTCTGTTGACGTCACCTATTAAAACGCAATTAAAAACGCAAAAAACCGCATGTAAAATAGTATAAATAGAAGCCGAGTTCTTCACGGTAAGCCTTAATCCTGTCCCTTTCCCCGCTGGAAAATATCGAAAAATCCCTTTTTAGTGTATATTCTGTTGACGTCACCTATTAAAACGCAATTAAAAACGCAAAAAACCGCATGTAAAATAGTATAAATAGAAGCCGAGTTCACGGTAAGCCTTAATCCTGTCCCTTTCCCCGCTGGGGAATATCGAAAAATCCCTTTTTAGTGTATATTCTGTTGACGTCACCTATTAAAACGCAATTAGAAACGCAAAAAACCGCATGTAAAATAGTATAAATAGAAGCCGAGTTCTTCACGGTAAGCCTTAATCCTGTCCCTTTCCCCGCTGGGGAATATCGAAAAATCCCTTTTTAGTGTATATTCTGTTGACGTCACCTATTAAAACGCAATTAAAAACGCAAAAAACCGCATGTAAAATAGTATAAATAGAAGCCGAGTTCTTCACGGTAAGCCTTAATCCTGTCCCTTTCCCCGCTGGGGAATATCGAAAAATCCCTTTTTAGTGTATATTCTGTTGACGTCACCTATTAAAACGCAATTAAAAACGCAAAAAACCGCATGTAAAATAGTATAAATAGAAGCCGAGTTCTTCACGGTAAGCCTTAATCCTGTCCCTTTCCTCGCTGGGGAATATCGAAAAATCCCTTTTTAGTGTATATTCTGTTGACGTCACCTATTAAAACGCAATTAAAAACGCAAAAAACCGCATGTAAAATAGTATAAATAGAAGCCGAGTTCTTCACGGTAAGCCTTAATCCTGTCCCTTTCCTCGCTGAGGAATATCGAAAAATCCCTTTTTAGTGTATATTCTGTTGACGTCACCTATTAAAACGCAATTAAAAACGCAAAAAACCGCATGTAAAATAGTATAAATAGAAGCCGAGTTCTTCACGGTAAGCCTTAATCCTGTCCCTTTCCTCGCTGGGGAATATTGAAAAATCCCTTTTAAGTGTATATTCTGTTGACGTCACCTATTAAAACGCAATTAAAAACGCAAAAAACCGCATGTAAAATAGTATAAATAGAAGCCGAGTTCTTCACGGTAAGCCTTAATCCTGTCCCTTTCCCCGCTGGGGAATATCGAAAAATCCCTTTTTAGTGTATATTCTGTTGACGTCACCTATTAAAACGCAATTAAAAACGCAAAAAACCGCATGTAAAATAGTATAAATAGAAGCCGAGTTCTTCACGGTAAGCCTTAATCCTGTCCCTTTCCTCGCTGGGGAATATCGAAAAATCCCTTTTTATTGTATATTCTGTTGACGTAACCTATTAAAACGCAATTAAAAACGCAAAAAACCGCATGCAAATTAGTATAAATAGAAGCCGAGTTCTTCACAGTAAGCCTTAATCCTTTTCCTTTCCCCGCTGAGGAATATCGAAAAATTTCTTTTTAGTGTATATTCTGTTGACGTAACCTATTAAAACGCAATTAAAAACGCAAAAAATCCGCATGTAAAATAGTATAATAGAAGCCGAGTTCTTTACGGTAAGCCTTAATCTCGTTCATCTCCCCCCAGTAGGGGGAATTTAGACATGTATATTATATACAAACACTTGCGTATTCGAATGCAACGTTGTGTCAAAATTCAAAAGGAATCGGTAGGAACAAACGAACGTTATATTTTATTTATATAGATAGATAGAAAATGATCTGGTTTAGTCCGTTTTCACAGAAAAACAATGCCTCACAGAGAAGCAAACTTAGGTCGTCGGAAGTTAGCGCCATCTGTTGGACATAAAAGCCTTAATCCATATATAAATATATTTTTGAAAGGGGGAAATGGTGGTCTTCACACATGCCAGAAACCTTTGTGGGAGTGTATTAAACAACTTCCCAAAGTTTCATGGCAATCGGATAAATGGTATGGTAATGCATGAAGGACAAACACACACACACACACACACACACACAGACATACATTCATTTTTATATATATAGATGATTACGTCACTTCTACAGAAAGTAGAACACGAGACGACCTTCACCCACATTTCAGTCTGGGGGGAAAGGCCGCCAGTTGTAGTTATAACAACCTTTACGTCTTCTATTGTTGTAGATGAAATTCGTTAACTGTCAATTACATTTTCTTGAATTTGATTCGCAGGTTAGAAAAAATCGTCATTACTTAAATGCCTAAAACTTTAAAAAATTTTATAAAATTGAAAATAAATTCAAAAGTTTTGAAAAAATCGTATCGGATGGAAAATCAAAAAAGAATTTAATATAAATTTGAAAAAAAAATTTTTAGCAAAAAATTACCGCAAAAAAAATTCATATATAAAAAAATTATGTGACAATAAAGAACGATTTTTCCTTTACAAGACGTAACTGTTTAAAAATTTTTTTTCTTAAACGGAAACGAGAAAAACGCGTGGGAAAATTTTTAAAAAAATTTCCACGGTTTATCTCCACAACTAACTGGTAGAGCTGAGTCCGACTGTTCCACTGTTCAGAGGTTAATATTTCGGTGTAAATTTGAACAACGAATTTTAAAATTTTAAATAAAAGATATACTGAGATTTTCTTTTATTTACAATGATTACGTCACTTCTACAGAATGTAGAACACGAGACGACCTTCACCCACATTTCAGTTTAGGGGGAAAAACCTCCAGTCGTCATAGTTGTAAACGAAACAACCTTTACGTCATCTATTGTGGTGGATGAAATTCGTTAACTGTCAATTACGTTTTCTTAAATTTGATTCGCAGGTTGGAAAAAATCGTCATAACTTAAATGCCTAAAACTTTAAAAAATTATATAAAATTGAAAATAAATTCAAAACTTTTGGAAAAATCGTAACGGATGGAAAATCAAAAAAGAATTTAATATAAATTTTAAAAAAAATTTTGCAAAAAATTACTGCAAAAAAATTCATATATAAAAAAATTATATGACAATAAAGAACGATTTTTTCTTTACTAGACGTAACTGTTAAAATTTTTTTTTCTAAACGAAAACGAGAAAAACGCGTGGGAAAATTCTTAAAAAATTTTCCAGGTTTCTCCACAATTAGGAGGTAGCGCTACGTCTGACTGTTCCACTGTTAAGAGGTTAATCAACAACTTTCTCACATACGGCAGTCGACCGTTATAACATATTTTCGTTATTTTTGCGGGTCAATGCATGTATTTTGCCGTTCTTACTCTGTGGAAAAGAGAGAAAGTTTCTGAAACTTCTCCTTTCGTTAAAGATTTATATAAAAACAGCCTCTGGCCAATGAAAATTTTAATACTATTCATACGAATTTTGAAAATGCCAAAATAGTATGAACAGTACACATACACGTAATATTTATTATTTTAAATATATATTAAAACACTGAATAATTATGAGCATTTAAGTAATTTATTAACTTTGAAATACTTTAATAGTTCGTATACAATATATATATATTTGTCATTTTCTCTAGGAAGAATAAAAATTTTTAAATATTCGTTATTAGTATGAAGCTAAAACAAATGAGTACATTTTAATATGTGTTAATATAAGTACTTAAAACATCGAGTACAAGCATTTCAATATAATCAATAACCTGCTATTCATAATTTGCGCATATTAATCTGATCGAAGTCGCGTACTTATGGTTGTTAATTGGCAATTTTCGACTGGAGCTTTCTTCCTTGAACTTGAACGTAACAATTTCGCAGCCAGAAAATCGACAGGCGCTTGGATAAAGATGTAATAGAAAAAAGATACAATCAGCGAAAGAAACAACACCACTGCGAACAGCATCCACTGAAAAATATAATAATGTTAACAATACAATCTCTAAATTTCCGTTTGCTTCTTTAAACGCTGTTATTGCTTTTTTGTTGCAAAAAATAGTTAATAAACTTTATATATATTTAAGTATACGACTTATAAATATGAATTACACATAATACACTGTCGTAGTACTGACTCTAATTATTCTCTCACAAAAATTAAGTTAGATATTTATGACAGCTTATTTATTATTATATATTTGCTAATTGTGTTAACAGCTTTAAAAAGTTGTTCTAGTAAAACATTATCAATATAATTATATATATATTTTTTCTTTATATACTACTTAGAATAATTTTTATAACACTATAAGTACAGTAGAGAGTCTTAATTCGAATTCCTGTAATTCAAATCGCCAATTATCTGAACGATTTTCAGTCGGACAGTGTCGTGCTAAATCGAACGTTTTTGATACTAGATTTACTTCTAAAGTATAATTTTTATGTTTTTATAATTTTCAATATATTAATTTGTTTGTACAAACTAAAAAAATAATTTGTGACGATACAATAGCCTCGATTATTATTATAAAAATTTTTGTTAGGCTTAAAATCGACGAAAATTCAACACGAAGCGACACGTAACGGAGAAAAATTGAACACAAAGCGACACGCAACAGAGACAAATTTAAACATCGGACAGGTTATATTTTTTCGTACGTAATCGGTTATTTGAACAAATCACAAATCCGAACAACCTCTGTCCTCAATTGATTCGGATTAACGACTCTCTACTGTAATCTTAAGTCTGGAACTTTTACTGCTTAAATTAAAAAATATATAAATAAACCTGGCATACCAAATTTAGTTCAGTAAAAGTTGTAGCTTTTCTAAGCTGAGCGTAAATATAAAGTATAATTAGAAAATGAAGCGTGTAAACCCACGCATTCAAACGATCAAAAATGGTAAAGACTTTCATAGACAGGAATCTGTTAACAACACCTGAAAATAAAAAATATATCTGACAGAAGTAACAGTTGACATGTTTACATAATGCAGAAATAACAATAATTTTATAAATAGTTTTCACAATAAACTGTATTTATGTAAATTAATCAAAAGACACGACGTAGGTAAATTTCGTTCAGAATAAAATGAAATGATTCATGCATATCGAATTATTATAGTCAATTGGTTCTTTTAAGCAGCAGTACAATAAATTACTTTTTTAAACGACAATTTTCATGATTAAATTTAGAAAAGAAAAATACAGTTTTGTGTATTTTTATATTTAAAACAATACTCTTTTAAATGTATACAACAGAGAATAAAAGTGAAACTCGAGCAAAAGAGTTATGTTTAAAAAATATAAAGCTGTGCAATCGACGTACCTCCATGTCCAGTTATACAAGCTACACATGTCCACGAAAGTCCAATTATTAACATGAACGGCGACAAAGCTTTGTGAATAAAAACAAAGGATTTGTTTGGAGACACTTCAGTTATCTGTTTGTGCAATCCAAAAGTAGAATACATCAATAAAGACAAGGAAATGATCCAAAAGATTACACGGTAAATCTGAAAAAAAACAAATTTTTTAAAAGTAAATGTAATATACATTAATAATATGAAATATTAGAAACACAGAATAAAAAATAGTTTAGCAAATGACCATAGCGATGATCACTTACAGTCGTTTAATAAATTTCTCGACAAATCTATCAAGGAATAAAAATGGTAGACGTCAATATCTGTTGGTAGGTCTAAGAAAGCATTTATTCCGAATCCAAAAACTATATGATTGCCATCAAGCGGGCCACTGTTAATATTAAATTCCAGAAGTCGAAAATAGTAGATTTTACTAATGCTAAATAGCCACTAAACTACTAATATTGATCGTTTGCAGGAATGTCACTCTTTTTAGAAAGGTTTTACGATTATATATTTTAATACTAAAATTCAGATTTATTGTTGTATTTAAAATATATATTTATATATAATTTAGTTATAACATGATTAATGACAACATTAGAACTAAAATTGTAGTTTAGTACAGAAGAGAGTTGTTTATCCGAAAGCCGGTTAACCGAAAGCTTTCCAGTCTTACTGTGTCGTGGTGAATCGAACGTTTTTGATACTAGATTAACTTCTAAAGTATAATTATTTTGTTTTTATATTTTTCAATATATTTATTTTGTTTGTACAAAATAAAGAAATAATTTTTGACGATACGATAGCCTCGATTATTATTAAAAAAATTTTCGTCAGGCTTAAAATCGAAGAAAATTTAACACGAAGCGACACGCAGCAGAGAAGAATTTCAATATTAGATAAGTTGATATATTTTTTCGTACATAATCGTTTCTCCGAACAACCCCAGTTTACAATTGATTCGGATTAACGACACTCTACTGTATTTATACATTAAAGCATAAACATATCAATGATAACGAAAGTGTAGTGAAGCTCGTCGAATTTCGTATTTAATTCATCTGAATAAATAATAACAAAAATTCTGAATTTTACCATTTTCACTTGTGACTATTTGTCTCTAATATGATTTACGTTACGATACGTGCAATGCGCAATACAAAAATTTAAGAAATTGACTTACTTTTTTAATCTTCAGCTGCAGTTTGTTTGACAGAATATTTCCAATTAATAGACCCGTGCAATAGGAACAGAGGTGCGAGTAGTACGGTCTTTGATAGTTAAAAGCTAGGTAAGAATACAAATTTCTGTAAAAAAATTAATAACATTATTATTTCTTGCTAACTAAATTATAATGTATGAATTCTTATTTTTATTTAAACTTTTTAACAAACTAAAAAAATAATTTGTGGCCTCACAAAGTTATTTTTATAGTTTCTGTATGAACCTGAATGATACAGAAATCCATTAAGTATATTACGTAATAATTATTTTATATAAATTAACAAACGCACAGTACATAAGAATATCAATGTGTTTTAAATAGATTTATCACGTTCCCGCATATTGCCACAGTAAGGTTTAGCTATGTAAGTAAACGAAAATATAAAATAGTTTATCCTAAATATTAAATATTACTAAAACATACTCCTTGTCAAAAGAGTATCCAATAAAAACGAAGTTGCCTGTCGTCACCATGTAAGTCACGTGTGAGGTAATGCCAACAATGACTAACATAATTATTACAAATAGTCCATGTTTTGGCCATCTGATGTAAAAATATATACAAATTTTATCAGTAAAATCATAATAATAAATTAATGAAATGCTTCTAATTTATCTATAGTATAATTAAAACAAATAAGATCGATATTATTAAATAATTCTTAGTGATAAATTAAGACGAAACATACACAATAATTAATATTTTATTTCAAAAAATGTTTTCAATAATTATTGGCTGTAAACCCGCTGATGAAAGACCGATCTGTTGGTTCCTCATCAGCGTGTGAAATGTGTACAATTGAAACGGGTGAAAAAAAATTGTTTTTTCTGGATAGGTTTCTTAAATTTGCGGAACCCGGACATCAGTATAATAAGTCTTACTAATACGATATGTCCTAGTAGAAATTTACATAATAAATTGTATAAATAAGGACACAGAGGCATATAAATTTATTATGCTCTTTTTTTGTGTACTCGTTGATTACGCCCTAGTGTAATTGCATCCGAGAAAAATCTTTTTTGTTTTATAGATGTTTTATTTTCGACAGGTTTAATTGTGCATTAAATTACTGGTGTACATTTTTATTATGTTACGAATTTTTATAATCGGAGATTTACAAATGTTTTTTTGAGAAATATCCTTAAAGTTGTAACATAATTATATGACCAGTGTTCAATTGAAATAAACAAAGCCATCTTTAATTTTAATTATTATGCAAATAATTTTTGTAATTATTGTTTAATTAAAAATTTCAATTTAATAATATCACTACATAATCATATAAGTAATTTATCTCTTTACCTATCACACAGAAATAACAATGGTGCTGCAATAATCGTTAATTGCATCAAAACACTCATAAACCATAAATGAGACAAAAACTGCAATTTAAAATAATACACGGATTATAAATATAATAAAAATATCTATTCAAATGAAAATTAAAACAATTACGTTATGTGTATAAATTGTATAAGTGTGAATATGAATTGTAAATTCCCACCAATGTCGTTCTGCAAATTCAGCGTGACGTTTAACCTCTTCCCAATGTGGACCATCGCCCAGAAGAGGTAAAATAATAGTCGTGGCCATAACACAAAGAACTGGTAGAGTTAACCTGAAAAAAGTTCGTAGGTAAAAGCTTCTTTTATGCGAAACTTTAATGTAAGTTATTATACCTGATAGCTCTGTTCATCACGAATTGCACATATTGCATCTTTGAATTTGCTCTTTGTTTTCGTGTGTAACATGTCAGCAATCCACTAAATAAAAAAAAAATGTGGATAATTTTATCAGCAATTTTATTATATAACAAATCGTAACATCGTAATTTAAATTTACTCTAATTGCAACTACTGTTTCAAAGATCATTGTATTTACAAGCAGATAAAGTTATAGAGCGGCAACTAATAATGGTCATAATTAAAGTATCGTTATTAAACGTTGTCTACAGAAAAATTTAAGAATTGAAATGCAACCGAATTTCGTAAGGTGACATTTCAGTACATATATAATTGGGGTTACTCGGTTTAACGGGGTATTCTGATCTTATATCTTTTCATATCTGTTCTTGGCTTTCATCCATCTAACTCTGTCTTTGAGAGTAAAATAGCAGCCATCCAAAATACGCGAAAATTTATAGATGTATTGTTCAAATTCTGAAAATAATGATTATAATTGATCGTATGTGATGATTTAGACTTCAAAATAAAACATGTATTGAGTAGTGTCCTTGCATAAATAACTCTCACTATTGTTCGATTGTTTACCGCAAACACTCTGTTGCAATAGTGTTATATTTTCGATCTGACCTTTTCATCACACGACGCGTTTACAGAACGTTTAATATGGATGCTTTAATTACTGTCCCCTTCCGTTTGATTTAAGACGTACAAAGATAGATAAAATGGCATTAACTAAGTAGGGTTATCTTAATTTATCGTTATTACAATTGAACAGATTTGCGTGTATTTTACCTGATTAAGAAGAAACTTTCAATTAATACATAGAAATTAGAAGCAATTTCTATTGGTATGTAATTCATTATTCTTGATAAATTTATATATTTTTCTGCAAGTAAATTTAAAATAATATTTAAAAATTTTTTATATATTAACGTTAAGTTTATATTTTATCACTACGTTAGATACAAACATCTTCACTCCGAATAATAACGTTACTAAAATAAAATTACATGCGAAGAACCACAAAGTTAAAGTTGAAAGTTAAAAAGTGAAAATTTGTAAAATTTATATTTTCGAAGCTAAACATTATGAAAATTGCCAAAAATAAATATAATGAGACATAACTATAATACAAATATTAAAAACGTGGCTGGTAATCGATCTGCCTAGGCCCTAGGCTGATGTCTTCCAAAACAACTTTTCACGGGAAACTGGCTTGTATTTAGATGTTATAAACGTGAAAAATATTTCAAAAGGCCTACACACGTTCAATTGATTAATTTACTCGGCCACTTGTAGACCGATTAATAGCGTCAAAAAATAAATGCCTCAGCAACTTGTCAAATTTATTATTTTCTAAGAATAAGTTTCTTTATAGACAATGTCATAAAATATAATTGTAACATTAGCAAGACACTTGTCTTGTGGAGTATATTTCGAGAGATATATATATAAACATATTGTTATCACAAGACATAATTACCCGTAACGGTCTGTATTATATCGGAACTTGTCATGACGTGACCAAATATAAGGCAATTCATAAGTAAAACTTTGATTCCACTTAGCGCTTTTGTATTCTCGTAAGTGTTGCTGGAAAACAGTTTACTTGTAGTGCTGAGTGCGGAGAACGAAACGACAACGTCAAATATTTTTCCTATAAATATCAAGTGTTGAATTATTAAATAACAATGAAAAATATATAAATTATCTGCTGTGTAAGTTCCAAAAATAAACACGTGTTTTTTTACAATACTTCTGCAACTGACTGACTTACCATTTATCTGTTCTTTGTTAACTATTTGTGATTTCGACACAGTGTGAACGGTTGTTGCTAAGATTACAGAAATAATTAAAGTGCCGAACACGGCTCTGAAATTAAAATAAATTTTTTGTTTTATTTTCCTACACTTATCTAAAGAATAAGATATTATTTTTCAATAACAATTACAAGCATAAAAAATCTAATAAGACCTATAACTTCAAATAAAGTAATAGGTTGTAGTCGTATACAGAAACATAATTACAGTAATTATGTTTGGAAATATTTATGTATAGTATTTGTAAAGTGTGAAAAATTGTTACAGTTGTTAATTATTTTAATTTTGTTAACAAACCATTCACACTATTTAATTAAAAATACATGTTTTCCTTCTCAAATATGTAGTTGCTGTGCCTGCACATTATACTTTTAACAATAGAGTCGTGCTGATCATCTATCTTACACCTTTCGGGTGAATATTTCTGAATTAATATATAATGACTTTTAATTTCTATCGTAGGTTTATGTAGAGTTTATCGGGCTCTACTGTTGCCACTGTTTTCGGATCCACTCTAAATCTGTTTTCGAGATTAAGGAAAGACAAACGGATAGACAGCCGACTGGATAAATTTTAGTGAGAATTTGTAGCTTGCAATTTTGTTGCCGAATAATTAAAACGCGAATAGAAAAAGTAACTTACAAACAAATCAGTTGAGATGTTGAATATTCTTTCTTCTCTTCTTTTGTTTTACAGAATTCGACTTCAATTTTTAGAGTTTTTCTTATTACTTAAAAAACAGCATAAAGTTAAACTATTAAAAATAATTGTCAAATATATTGTATATTAATTATCAGGTAATAATTTATATTTTTATAACGTTATAATAAAAATATCTTTGAATTATGACATTACGGTAAACAATAAAATATTTAAATGTTTAAAACGTTTTACTGCAGTAATCTTACTCCAATTTCCAATATTTTCCAAGTCATTTTCACTACAGGAATCTGGAATACAAACATCTAAACGAAACTCCTTTAACACGCTTAGCAGTTGAGATATAGAAAAAGGTTTCTGGAAATTACAAGAATTGCCATTAATTTTTATGTTTTTTAAGAACATTGTTTTAGGTTTGTTTTCTGATATCCTTCATAAGTCTGTGTACTAACAGTAATGAAGTAATGAGTGCCATTTACAGCAGAGCATATTTGTATCATTTATATGTACAGTACATATGAATACATATAAAGGTTTACGATATTACCTTTAGCCATTTTATATACTAGAAGTTGACATAAAAGAACGAATTTTTGCCATTCTACACATCAATAAATCCCCGAATTACATTTTGTTTCTACTGTCTTAAGTACATTTCGTCGTAAGTCACATATAAACTATTCTATTAAAAATTGTACTGTACTAAAGCTGCTTATTAACGTATATAATACTACATGGTAATCAGTAACTTTATACACAATTATACAGAATATAGACATGCTGTACTTCAATCATATATAACACTGATATTTAATATTTAAGTTGATCAATTACAGCATTTTATTAGCCTAAATATTTAAGGATATACAGAAGACAATCAAGTCCATTAACACCAAAAATCTTATTTAAAAATCTTGCATTTATCATATGTAATTCGTTTCACTAAATTATTTTCAATTTGCTGTTATCTTATTGTGATACATGACGTACGCATACGAATGAACATACAAAAGCGGTTGTCTTGTGCATGACGAAGAGCAGACAAAATGTGTATTCAGCCGAATAGGCAATGTCTGATACAAGTGAAAGAGCTTGTAGCAATATCTTGTAGCATTGTTTAAAAGAATGGCGGTAGGAATGATAAAATAAAAAAGAGCAAATGCTGAAAGGAAATTAATGTTATTAATAAATTTTCTACAAACAAATGTATGTCAAGAAAGGTTAGAATAACAATATACATAGTCCTCGTTGTTGTAAAATAACATGGATGTAGCGTTGAAGAGAGAAGTCTCATTTCTCTATATACAAGGACTAAGTTTATTGATTTTTTATTTAATTATAGTGCAGTTTAACACATAATTTATTAGTACTTTTACGTTAGTGAATATCCTAACAGCCTGTCTAGACCCGTTTCAAAATCCCTGTTTATGTAGGGTAGTGCTTTGACACGTCGTTACATTTGAAATGAAAAAAAAATCTCGAACAAAGTTACGCTACCAAATCAGGTAAGTGAAAACATTTGCAACCGAGACGTTTACGGCTTCAACCGAAGTTTACGAAAATGCTACTTTACCAAGAAACAAAGCGTTTAGATGGCACAAAGTTCCAGAGTATAGACAATGCTTATCGTTTCATTCGACGGCTGTGGAATTCTGCACAAAGAATTTTTTGCTTCAGGACAGACAGTTAATCAGGTCTTCCACAAAGATGTCTTGAAACGATTTAAAAATGGGTCAATTGCAAAAGATTGGGTGCTGCAAAACGATAATGCACCTATAAAATGTAAGTTAGGAGATCATTATTTCGTGACGATGAAAAACTATCTACGTAACGTGTATGTATGTATGCATTCTGCAAAGAGTAGATTTCCTTGTTATTTTCTGTTGGTAATATCACAAACTTGTATTTTATTTTGTCGTGAATAGTATAGTTATTGTTATTCGAAAATCTGTTGTAACTAATTACAATGTACATTGCGACTGTAATTCCTGTCCAGGAGATCCAAGTATTGCTGTAAACTCGGTCGAATTGTGTACCTTTTACTGAAGAGAGATCGACGAAAACTCTATTGTGAAATGCATTTACATAAAATATCTGAAAATTAAATACTCTTCTAAGTAATTCTTTAACTCGAAAGACGTTATATATTTTTTTTAATTATTATTTAAATGTCTACTATGACAGATTGTGTTACTATTGTAAATTGTTTAGAGGTAAAACAGAAAAACAATAAAGATTTTTCCTGGTTCCTCTGAATACGTTTTCTCATTCTGCAAAACTTGGACACCGGTATAATAAGTCCTATTAATACGATCTGTCCAAGTAGGCATTCAAATAATTAAATTTTATAATAAAAACATAGAGGCTTAAGAATAAATACGTCATGTTTCCGTTTATTCGTACAAAAACCTTCTTTAAATGGTTATAAAAGTGAATTACAGTCTATTATTTAGACTCGCAAATTATAGCTTAATGTATAGGCTACAGTCAAACACCAACTTATTACAGCACTTCTAACAACAGTCAAAAGTTAAGTATGAGTAATTTCTTTTTGAAGATAATAAAAATTAACCATAGATATTAAAATTGGGCAGGAAGTTTGCATTATTTCCTCACTACAATAGTTTTTTTTTTTTTTTTAAACAGTTACGATATTAAACATTGATTTGAAATTCAACACACTTCAGAAACTTCACTGTATTGTACCGAGTTATGTATCGCACATGCTAAAAGACTTGATTATTTTTATCGATACAAAATAACATATAAAAAAATCGTTACATACTTACACCTAGATTTTTCAATAACTGAACGATTGTGATGTCGGATGAAGAAACCATCCGTATTGTTTCCTGTCGTAACTTTGGAAATTTGATAAGAACTGAACAGAATTTTCCTTTGATGACTTTATTTTCCATGGTTTCGATGTCAAGGCATTGATCGTAATCACCTTGAATCCAGAATGTTCCTCCTAAAAATCCCGACGGGGGTTTTCCAATAGAATCCAATACTGAAACAACGAACACAACTTTAAGCATTAACAATTATATAGCAACGAGTTGCTTAACTTTCTTGCCAATATTTAATACTAAAAACATTCGTTACACTATTCTGTTTCAAAACTGTAAATGCTAATAAGAGGTACAGTGTTCATTTAATTCAACTTTATTCCAGATATAATATACCAACCCCCTTTAGCATTTAAAATTTACGAACGTTAATTTTTTTAAAAGTCAAAGCTGTTTACGGAATTTCAGAATCTTTCATCAAAAAGCACAAGAGTTATTAAGCTTTAAAAAGGATAAACAAAATCGTGCCTTTTTACATATACAGCTGACCCTTGATAATCCGTAGGCAAATTACTGAGGATACATGAAAATTCGTACTGTTAAGACTACGTTTTTTAAAAGAAAATAGCGAAGTTTAGGTCGAAGTTCGTTTCAACGCGAAAACGTGTACGTCGGACGTTCGGCGCCGCTTTCCTGTAAGCCTAGAAGTTAGGCAATGGTTTTTGGAATGTCGAGAGTGATTCCACTGATATTCCAAAGGCCATTGCCAAACTTCTAGGCTTACAGGAAAGCGGCGCTGAACGTCCGACGTACACGTTTTCGCGTTGAAAACTTCGGCCTCAACTTCGCTAATTAAATAGATTAATTTAGAAATTCATAATATAAACATCAAAGAATGTAGTTTTGCTTTAGACCAGGAGTTTTGTTTCATCTTAAAAAGCATCATTTACTTTCTGTAATATGTAGCATAAGCAAACAGTAATATTAAAACGTAGGTGTAATTACTAATTTTTTAAGACATACTCACAGCTGAAGGTCCAATCTTTCATTTTCATGAAATCTTTCACGAATCGCATTAAACTACTCATACACGAAGAAGATAACGTCACCTCTTCGGACATCTTCAACACGTAAGGTAAATTAGACTTGACTACGGATCTTATTAATGTTTTCATTTTTCCATCCATATCTTTAATAAAACCTAAAACTCTTTCATTTTCGTCTGCTGGTTGTGTTTCGTGGTCAAATGATTCGTTTGTGAATAACAAATGTCCTGGAACCACTAACGAAAAGAGTAAGACGAAAAGTATGCTGATCTTCATTTCGTCGCCGTCAAGTATTGTTTAAGTACAGGTACATGCTTTCGTAAAACACAAGGAAACTATAGAAAAAATTTTAATGATGTCGACTATTGATAAGGAGAATAATTCATCGTATTGTTTACGAAAATATTATAAATGAAAAGCCAAGCCATTCCAGGAAATAATGACACCGAATAATAAATAATTCTATTGTTTCGTTTATCAAATATGATCAGTTCGCCTGTACGAAAGTTTTTCGAAATATGAAAAGATTATATTTTAAATTGAACAAATTTCTTGGAATATTAGGTAAATTTATTATCTTTTTTCTCACTTTTACTAATTTTATATAAAAATAAAAATAAAAAACATTCAAATCATGTACAGCTGATGAATTACCATACTGATCTCGCGATCACTGTTTCTATACACTTTCCTCTATACTTTATTTTAATATATAAATATCAAAGAATATAACTATCCCAGTAAAGTTATATAATTATAATACAATACATTTAAAAATATCTTTCTTGAAAATATTTATATTTTCAAAATAGCAATGGATAATTTAATTATTACGTAGACCATTTTGTAATTGACAAAATTAAGATTAGGCATTTATATCGTTACGTGCTGCTGAAAGTAATTACCAAAATTCAAGCAATCTTTGGCTTTTACTCCTCGAGTAAAATTGACGTTTTTAGTTACGGATTGATACGAAAGGGTGAAGCAATCAAACAAATCAATCACGATATCCATTGATACGTTTGTTCTTACACATAAATATAAACGTCATTTTACTTTCTCAGCTGTTGCGCGAAGTAAAAGTGCAGCAACAAGTTGCATAGGTGTAAAGAACTGAGTCCAAACGTTATTTTTATTTTATTATTATTTCTGTTTTATTATCTTTTGTTTGGGGTTTATGTTTATTTAGGACGAAGGTTCCCCACCACTCTCTTGTTAGTAATGAAAAAAATGAAGATAAAACAACTCACGGAGAGATAAGCGCCATAGGAAAATTCTTGCGCACTTGCGCTGCCAGGCGGAAGTAACAGTCCGCAGAAAAAAAAATGGAAAGGGGAGTCCTCCACAATCACTAGTAGAGAAATACTTGATAAACCGTCTTAAACATCCCAGAAAACTATGATAAATATTTTGTAAACGGTTTATAAGCTTTGTCGGAAACTTAAAGCTGCCAGAAAAGAAAGTTAATGTTAGCAACTAAGTATGTAAATAAGGGGAGTAACCCAGCTCAAGTGTGACGTCACCTCACAGTATAAAACCCGTACGTTAACCGAAGAAGGAGAGGTGAATTCCAAATCGAGGCGACTTTGAGAGCGAGGTAGATTCGAAAGCGAAGTATTTTCTGATAGAAGTCCAGATTGATAATTGGACGATCCAAGGTGTTAAAGAGGAGTTCGATTGACGATTTGACGATATCGAAAGGAGTGAGGAAGTAATAGTTTCTTCGTATAGTGAGGTGACGGATAGACGTTTAATTAGTAAGAGATTTTGTTCATAGTTTCTAAGTATTTGATTGTCGAATTTCAAAGGGGAATTACTATTAAGTTAAGCTAAGTAGCTGAGTTTATTGTCGGGTTGACTTGTTGATTTTCGTTAATAAATTTCGTTTGGATTATTGACATTTGTAAGTAGTACATTCTAGTTGCTAATTAAATATATTTGAACTTTTGATCTGACTTGATATTTATCGTTATTATTACTAATTTTTCGGTGCACGCTTAAAAGCCCAGGCCTGGCAAACTAATCTCGGATCCGCGTAAAGTACCCGTTAGGTTAACGGAAGTTTTACCGACCGCAATTATAGTCGGTTTCCTAAGATACTAAAATTAAGTACTTTACATAACTTTTCCGGTTGTAGTGAGATTTCAATTAAATGATAACTTATATATTATTAGTCATTATAAATGAAATTCCTTGTGGCGCCATTCGTTACGAAATTTCAAAGGTGATCGCAAATGCTGAATATAAATTTTTTACAACTCTATTCTTAATTTTTATTGTAAGAAAACTGACACTAACCATCTGTTATGGTAGAGATGATTTTTATCAATGAAGTGCCATTCTTCATTAAAAAGCCTTCTTCGGAAAATCTTCTTTCTTATACAGAATATAATATAATTTAAACATTTATTCCATGTGTTGTATGTGTTCCATCAAAGCAAATTTTGTAAGTTGGACCTTGAATATATAACAAGCATTTCTTTTTGAAACGGTAATAATAATTATAAATAAACCAACACCTTTTGAACAAACCAGACTCGTTTGATTTACCTTGTAGTACATAAT
Source organism: Centruroides vittatus (assembly GCF_030686945.1). Classification (NCBI taxonomy): domain Eukaryota; kingdom Metazoa; phylum Arthropoda; class Arachnida; order Scorpiones; family Buthidae; genus Centruroides; species Centruroides vittatus. The sequence goes on along the minus strand of NW_027120766.1, from coordinate 5,513 downwards.
ACGCGAAACAGTTATTTTCACATGTTTTTTGCTTTAAGTTGGAACAATAATCTGAAATTTAAAACATGATATTCAGTGACCTTCGAATTCAAGATGAAGATTTAAATATTAGTGACTTATGTTTTGAATGTTGTTTTTTTGTTCATGAAATTGACAAATGTCAATACGAGTATACGTTTTTTTTTCTAATTTACAATTTGCTGAGTGTGTTCATTGTAATGTCAATACAATTAATTGTCAACATAAAAAATTGAGAAATTTTAATAAGAGGTAAAACAGTTGTTCGAAATAGATAATATACAGTATATTCTTTCGCAGATGTTACTAAGAAACATTATTTTGTTTTCCTCTTTTTAGTTTTTTTTCAAATTCTAAATTCTGAATACACAGAATAATCAGTGTTATTGAGCTGCAATTAGAAAAAATAATCGACCTGGAAATTCTCACTGTTGCCAGTCTTTTTGGCTATTTTTTTCTTCATCTCGGAAATGGTATTATATAAATGACAGACTACACAATATATATGGAAATCTTAGGAGCACGGGCATTGACTAACTATTAAAAAACTTCCGGTCCAGAACGGATGTCACGTCAATTCAAAAATTTCCTGGTAGAAATACGCCATGACTTTGTTCTAATCAGAAAAAGTATAATGCACGGAGGCAAGATGCTACTGATTTCGAATAAAGAAGCTATATCTTAAATTGAATAAATTAAAAATGTGAATACAAATTGCAGCCCGGTATTGTGACGATTTCAAAATAAATAAATGTTGGTTATTATTAAAAGATTTAAATACGATTCTAGCAAAAACCTGTTTCGTGTTATTTACTTCAATTTCTAGAAAATTTGTTTAAAACCAAATGAACATGTTTTATAAACTAAACAATAGAACTATTTACAGGAATTGATGACACCGAATAATAATGGCTTGGCTTTTCATTTATAATACTTTATTGAAATTTTATTCATAGTTCGTTTAATTACTTTCTTTTATAAACGAGAGTAAGAAATGCATTAAAATAGTAACAGCTTTTATTTTTTTGCTTGCAACACAAACTTTTTGGTGAGGGTCGATGTGAAGTTTCGAAAAGTTGTAGGAAGTCCACGACCAAAAAAGTTTGGCAACCTTCACATTATGCAAATAAAACATTTCAGTTTTATAATTTTATTAGAAAATAAGTTATACATTTTGTGCTTCGTATCTATCAGCATAGCAATGTATTAATGAAAATTCAAGTACTTTAATTATAAATTTTAAGGTTGCTCAGGTTCTCTCTTCAATCTTTTTTTTTTTACAGCCGTATACATCTAAAACGGGATATTTTTAATATAAAATATTTTAATTAATAATTCATTAATTGTGCTAAATATTACTCTTTTTAAACAGTCTTTAGGGAAAAAATCCTTAAAAACTTTAACCGTTTCGGTCGAATCGGCTGGATATTTACAATGTATAAATCCAATCAAATTAATAATATTCAACGTTAAGGCGATACACACGACAACCTGAAAGTTAATTTTCTGTATTTAGAATAAGTAATTAAAGTTATAAACGATTGAAAATATATTCTCCAAAAAGCGTATAATTTTTAAGATTAGAGAGGTTGCGGCCAACGTTATCAATGCGAAAACGTGTACGTCGGACGTTCAGCGCCGCCTTCCTGTAAGCCTAGAAGTTTCAAAATGACGTTAGAACGTCGAGCATGATTCACTGACGTTCCAAACGTCATTGTCAAACTTCTAGGTTTACAGGAAGGCGGCGTTGAACGTCCGACGTACACGTTTTCGCATTGGAAACGTCGGCCCCAATCTCTATATTATCATAAAAAAACCGTTATTTTTTCGTATTTTAATATATAATAATGGTTGCTTGCAAACCAATTGACGTTGAGTTGGAAAATGGTGGCGTAAAACATCATTAACCATATCACGGGATTTATAATTAAAATTGACCAAAATATTAAATTTTCAGCATAATCAATGGTCTCTTCCGTTTTCTGAAATATTTTAAATTAATTTATTAGCTATTAAATGTTAAATCTGATATTATATCGTTTGTGTTAAGTACCTTTTTAGATTGGAAGTACCAATGAGTGATTCGATTATCGTCTACGTAATATCCCCATTTGCATGCAATAAGAATTGGTCCTAGTATGTTCTTTACTGCATAAAAATCTATGCACAACAGAAGAATTATAGTAATGGCGGGTATAGTAAAATCGATATAAAACCAACCCGAAAAGAAATACACGACCAAAGCAGCTAGTTTGAAAACTATGTAGAAAAACATGGCCACCGGATGTCTAAAAATATAATCGAATAATGAAACAGTATGCATATTTATATATTATAAATATATAATTAAACATAGCCTTACAATTCGGTTTTCTTTATTTCGGCACCATTCTGTAAATATAATTTGTTATATACAACTAAAAGTAAGTTAATCAGAAAAAATTTAATATTACAAACCATGTTGAGTTCTTCACATTTTGAATTTCACATTAAAAATTTAGAAACTTTTCTGATTTGAATTTAAGAATTTCGAACAGTTTTCGTCCAATCAGCAGAATATCATTTTCTATATAAAATTCCAATTCAATTTACTGTATATTTTAATTTGGGATAAATGACCGCTATACTAAAAAACAGTTATTACAAATGCTGCATGCATATGGTAACCAAAACAAAGACTCAGCCTATTAAACGTTGATTTATGCCTTCAGTATCCTCGGATCTATAAAAAAATATTAAAGTTTTTCGACTCAGACTTTAACGAGCCATTTGGTTCTTTTTTTTAACTTTTTCCATCCTGTGGGCACTAAGAGGGTCTTTTTTTAGCAAGCCCATTATGGGCTCGGCACAGTATGACAGTACAACATTGGGCAAAAGCGCGACATTAGTGACAGATCTAAAGATATTATCATAGCCTCGTACAAAGTAGGAAGAACACGGAATGAATTTGTGAATTATATAAAATGCTCGCAACTCTAGAGTACTGAAACAACGAAACCGTGTTCAAGTTTTAACTAATAAATGTCAGAAAAGTGGACGTAAACGACTGCAATAAAAGAGAAGAAACTTGAGAAGGATTGTCGCGCGAAACCGCTTTAAGAGCACTTGCAGGCACAATGGAAGAGCAACTGGAGTGAACGTTAGTAAACGAACCACGTGCCAAAGGATGCACGACGTTGGCATTGCACTTCAACATCCGTGTCTTCAAGATGAAACCATCTCTAACGAAAAACAACGACAAGCGAATGTCAGATGATGCAGAGAGAGAGGCTCATGTGGAACAAAACTACTGGTATGATGTTCTCTTCAGTGACAAATCCCTGTTTTGTTTCTCTCGTGTTGATCAAGGCCTGCGTGTATGGATAACAACCAAAAAGGCCTTCGAAAAGAGCCGTATGAAGAGATCCGTAAATTTCGCATCATATATCAAGAATTGGGGATGCATAAATGCTAACGGCGTAGGAAACTGTGCATTATTCGGAACGTGTCATTGCACAGACATATCAAGACATCTTAGAGACATTTATGACACCATCAGCATGGAATTTAATTCAGAAACATTTCTATGTCAACAAGACGGAACAGTTTCTCATACCCGGAAGTCAACGATACCTGGTTACTAGAACAATAGAATGCAATCCTGTCTAGGCCAAGCAATTCCCCAGTGAAATTTAGTGGGGAGTCATGAAACGATTACTTAATGAACGGTGATCAATTTCTAAAGAGGAACTAGTGACGTGCATTCGACACATTTTGTCTAGGAGTAGTGTAATCTGTCACAGTACGTCCTTTGTAAGTTGGCGCTTGCCTGGACCAAGTTTTCTTTGTCATCTGCCTGTCTACTGCATGAAGACTCAACACTTGTAAACTTGTTTGTTTAAGAAGATTTTGTTTTAGTTTTATTCGTTCTACTTAATTTATAAGCACGCGCATTTGGAAACACAAAAATATAAATTGAAATTATTAAAATATTCAATTTTATTTATTTTTAGTTTACTTGTGTCAATGTCACATTTAAGTAATTTTTATTTTTATTTAAAAAACACGTAATTTAGAAAAACAATTGAATCGAAACAATGCTTCAGAAATGAATATGAAGTAACAATGAATTCCATTTGTTAGAATTCTTTTATTGTGAAAAATTCCTTTTCAATTTTCATATCCACCGCGACAATTTCTTATTACGTGTAAGTTGCTGTAAATATTTAAAGTTTAAGATACGCAATGTCTTCATAACTAAAATATAAGTATAAATCTAATTTCTGATGGTCCAAAAGGGAAGTTTGTGTCTATAATTAGCCCATTGCTGATTGATTACTTATGATTTTACTTTTATTTCAGGTATGGACTTACTTTAAAATACTTAAATGATACTCTTCGTCAATTATTATTGCTCCGAGAAATGATTCGTGCTTTCTTCTGTTGAAGTTCAAAATTTCTTACTATTCAATTTGAAAAAATTGTCAATATCGCAATGAGACAAAAGGAAATCTTATTGGATTAAAGTAATTATTTTCATCTCTTCTGAATGTGAAATGTACACAATCGTCAGCTGGTTCCTTCTGAGTCTGGAGCATTCAATAAATTCATATTTTGGTTTCATTGCTCACATAACTTAACTCCACCGAAGTGTATTTTATTCGTTATGTAATGCGTACTGTACTGTAAACAATATGTAAATAAAACGCATATTATGTACATTTATTTCTAAAAGAAACTCGCCAAAGGAAATTGTGTGGAAAAGCCAGTAAACAAAGCGTCCATTCGGGAACAAGTGTATAGTGTGTTGCTCGAATGATGAATCATTCCATCGTGTAATAATCATTTTAAACAACTTTGGAATATATTATAAGCATTTTTGTTGTGGAACTTGCGTGATTTTAATTTTTCTTGTGATGACGATTCTGCCTATTTATTACGGGGTTTCTGGACAAACAAAAAACCCACGGAGGAGGGTGAGACCTCGGCGATGATTCCGTGGCTTCAAATAGAATTTATTTTCAGTCTCTAACTTCACCCGGCAGAAAAAATCAGAAATATTTCTAAAATACATATTTTTTTTCTTTCACATTTATTCTCAGTAGTCACTAGTGACCAAGTAGATAAAACCACCGAACAATGGTAGTTGTTTATGGTTTTGCTCCTGGCTAATGGAGTGGCCGCGTGAAGTTTCCTGGTTTTCTTCGCGTTAGTTACACCTAAATATGAGCCCGTTTACCATAAAAGCCTTCTCGTCTTTTATGGTGAATGGGCGACAAGCAACTAACGGAAAAGCGCAACAATGCAGTTTCTGGTTTATTGCGTAGTCACAAAGCTTTACTTGATCTTACCACAGCCCAAAGTGTGTGAAATACCCTTTACTCTAGAGAACCACTCAGTAAATATATGGGGTACACTTTCCGAAATCTTCCACCATTACGGTGGAAGCATCAATACGACGTATGTAAAGAGAAAAGCGCCACAACGCCGGCTATTGTGGCAACTGTTAATGAGAT
>NW_027120765.1:0-5043 GCF_030686945.1 Centruroides vittatus | reverse complement strand
AAATTTATGCCCTCATAACCTGCGGGCTAACAATATCATATTCGCCCGATATCCAGCTGTTTAGTTGATTCGAAACGGTTTTCTCTCGTAATCATTCCGAAACAGATCGGACTGACCGTTCCCCTCGGGTCAGGTCGTGCTCTTTTTCGAGTGACTGTCCTGTAAATTTCTGCTAAAGTGTTTTTCTCCTATCTCGGAGAAGAGGCAGCTGGGTTCCAGCCGGTAATTTTAGTTATGTTTCGGAGTGGCCCACCCATCGATCTTTTAGTCTCGAAACTCGATTAACATAACAATACGTAAACTTCATTATTAGCGTGTGTATGGAATCGAGATCTGTGAAAAGGCTGCTCACTGTCTCGGACGGCTTTACTGTTATGCTTTATCAACTTCTGTGCTTTTTGTCAAAAGATTCTAAAATTTTAGAGTTTTGTGTGTTAGGACGATTTACGGTAGTAAATTTTGGTAATTAAAGGTCAAAGGAATAAAGGGCATATTTCGAATAAAGCCGGATTAAATGCAGTTTTTACTCATTGTAAGCATTTACAATTTTTTTTATAAAATACACTTTTACCCTGAAAATTAAGCGTTTTGTTATTTTATAATAACTAATTACATAAAAAGTTTCAAAATAAAATATTATAACAGATATTTTTAGTGTTAAATATTGCCAGAAAGCTAAGCAATTGTTGTTAGTTGTTTTTTAAAGTTTAAAGTTGTGTTTGTTGTTTCAGTATTGGATTCTATCGGTAAACCTCCTTCGGCCCTTTTACGAGGGACATATTGGATTCAAGGTGATTACGATCAATGCCTTGAGATCGAAACCATGGAAAATAAAGTCATCAGAGGAAAATTTTGTTCAGTTCTTATCAAATTTCCAAAGTTACGACAGGAAACAATACGGATGGTTTCTTCATCCGACATCACAATCGTTCAGTTATTGAAAAATCTGTCTGTGAGTATATAACGATTATTTTATATCTATTAGTTTTTTTTGAATAAAAATTATTAAGTCAATCAGCGTGTACAGTTCATAACTCAGTACAAAACAGCGACATTTGTTGTATCTAATTTAACATCTAATGTTAATATTAATTTAATTGATTATATTTTTTCATTAACATAAAGTAATAAATATATGTGGTATTCACACACGATTGTGATATTACCAACAAAAAAATGAAAACGAAATTTAGTTTTCGCAAAATAGTTCGATTACCTACATATATACAAGATGTGTTTAACTGGCAGTATACTGCGAATTGGCCTAACAGAAAAGTATGATGTACGGTACTAGTTTGAGGTGGAAAGCATATATTTTAAATTAAATAAATTAAAAATGTAATTAATATATTAAGTCCGGCATTGTGAGGATGCCACCATAAGTAATAGCTCGGCTATTCTTATTTTCTCAACACGGCCAAAGTTGTTCACTTTTAATACGGCATTTTAGTTCGCATACTTTTTTTATGATATCCCTATTCCCTACGCGTAATTTCCTATTCCTTCCACACATTTTCCCTTAACTATCTCATTTTATATAGAGAAATAAGGCTTCTTTTCAATGCAATATCCATGTCTCACTGTCATCGTAACAATCACGACACCTGTATATTGTCATTCCGGTGTTTCCAGATAAATATTTGTTTGCGGTAAATTTAGTAACAACATTAATTCTCTTTTAGCATTTGATCTTTTGTAATACTTTTTATTTATACAACCATTCCTTTATTACAATGTTCCTAGATACACAACTCGTTCACTTGTTTCACACGTTGGCTATTCATCTGGTGCACAAGAAATTTTGTATTACTCTCATTCGTATGCGTAAGCCATGTTTTATAATAAGATGACAGCGAATTAAAAATATCTTAAATCAGTAAATATTTACAATAAAAGTGAAACCAATTCCACATGGTAACTGTTAGATTTCTCGATAGAATTTTTGGTGCTAATGGACTCGATTTTCTTCTGTATTTCCTTAAAATTTTCTGCTGATAAAATGCTATAATTAATTAATATAAATATTAAATTCTAATGTAAAATGTAATTTAAATAAGAACATTCTGTCAATATTTGTGTGTACAAAATGTGCTTAATGTCACTGATTAGCACATGCATAGCATGAAGTATATACGTTTATAAGCAGCTGCAGTACAGTATAATTCTTAATAAAATTGTTTATATGCTGATTTACGACGAAAACTGCTTAAGACAATAGAAACAGAATGTAATTAAGCGATATGTTCGTACGTAGAATGGTAATGATTATGTTTTATGTCAACGTCCAATACATTAGTAAAAATTACTACAAGCTTCCTAAATATAATGTTGTGAACCTTCTGCGGCAAAAACCCCTAATCAGATATGACATTCCTCATAAAACTAACAAAGTCCTATTAAAAACTGAAACAAGTTAACCATAAATAGTCATGTTTCGAAATGGCAAACGTCATTACTGCTGACATACATAGCCTTATAAAAAATATCAGGCAGCGAAAATAACAAAACTACAGTCTTTCATGAAAGTAGAATAATGTCATTTAGAAATTTAGAAATTAATGGCAATTCCTGTAATTTCCAGAAACCTTTTTCTATATCTCAACTGCTAAGCGTGTTAAAGGAGTTTCGTTTAGATGTTTGTATTCCAGATTCCTGTAGTGAAAATGACATGGAAAATATTGGAAATTGGCGTAAGTTTTTTGCAGTAAAATGTTATAAACATTTAAATATTTTACAAACAATTGTAAAAGAAATTTACCCTATCTCCTCAAATATTCCTTAATATAACATTACAATAATATAAATTATTACCTGGTAATTAATATACAATATATTTGAATATTATTTTTAATAGTTTAACTTTATGCTGTTCTTTTAAGTAATAAGAAAAACCCTAAAAATTGAAGTAGAATTCTGTAAAACGAAAGAAGAGAAGAAAGAATATTCAATATCTCAAATAGTTTGTTTGTAAGTTACTTTTTCTATTCACGTTTTAATTATTCGGCAACAAAATTGCATAGCTACAAATTCTCACTAAAATTTATCCAGTCGGCTGTCGATCCGTTTTACTTTCTTAATCTCGAAAACAGATTTAGAGTGGATCCGAAAACAGTAGCAACAGTAGAGCCCGATAAACTATATATAAACCTACGATGCAAATTGGAAGTCGTTATATTTTAATTCAGAAATATTCACCCGAAACGTGTAAGATAGATGATCAGCACGACTCTATTGTTAAAAGTACGTAGTTAAAAGTACGTAGTTGCTTGTGCAGGCACACAAGCAACTACGGATTTGAGAAAAAAAACATATATTTTTAATTAGTGTGAATGGTTTATTAACAAAATTAAAATGATAAAGAAATGTAACAATTGTTCACACTTTACAAGTACTATACATAAATATTTCTTAACATAATTACTGTAATTATGTTTCTGTACATGACTACAATCCATTTCATTATTAGAAGTTATAGGTCCTTTTAGATTTTCTACGCTTTTAATTGTTATTGAAAAATGATATTTTATTTTTTAGATAAGTATAGGAAAATTAAAGAAGAAATTTATTTTTATTTCAGAGCCGTGTTCGGCACTTTAATCATTTCTGTAATGTTAGCAACAACCGTTCACGCTCTGTCCAAATTACAAATAGTTCGGAAAGAAAAGATAAATGGTAAGTCAGTCAGTCGCAGTTGTATTGTAAAGAAACACGTGTTTATTTTTGGAACTTACACAGCAGATGATTTATATATTTTTTATTATTATTTAATAATTTAACACTTGATATTTATAGGAAAAATATTTGACGTTGTCGTTTCGTTATCCGCACTCAGCAGTACAACTAAACTGTTTTCCAGCAACACTTACGAAAACACAAAAGCGCTAAGTGGAATCAAAGTTTTACTAATAAATTGCATTATATTTGGTCACGTTATCACAAATTTCGAAATAATACCGACCGTTTTGGGTAATTATGTCTTGTGATAACAATGCGTTTATATATATAACTCTAGAAATATACTCCACTAGACAAGTGTCTTGCTAATGTTACAATTACATTTTACGACATTGTCTACAAAAAGACTTAAAAGTTGATAGGTTTGACAATTTGCTGAGGCATTTATTTTTTTCCATATGTGGCCGAGGGAATTAAACAATTGAACCAGTGTAGAGTGGTGTTTATACACTCGGCTACGTAGGCTTTTGGGATATTTTTCACGTTCATAACATCTAAATACAAGCCAGTTTCCCGTAGAAAGTTGTTTTCGAAAATCGCCAACGTGTCACCTTGTTGCACACAATCAAAAGAAAGCAACGTCCACCGGTTGATAGTGTTGCTACGTAATGCCTCAGTAAATGTCACTATATATTTGCTAAATTCGATACTTTCAAGTTATTTTATTTGTAAAAATTTTCCATCTTTTATTGAATTTATTATTGTTAAAGAAAACTGCAGTAATACAACTTCTCTATTAAGGAAGAATGTCTTTAACTTCATTGTACTAAGTCTATCGGAGTTTTGAGAAATAATACTAAAATTTCTAGTATATACGTGCATGTATTATCAATCTTATTTTATGATTCTTTACGTGTAACATTAATCAGTAACATTGTTAATCAAAGTAGAAATTTTTATATTTTACGTAATTTTAAAATTTAAATAATTATCTTAAACTCTATTGCAGAAAAATTGTTAAATGTATCAAGAATAGTGAATTACATACCAGCAGAAATTGCTTCTTATTCATTTGTATTTATTGAAAGTTTTTTCTTAATCAGGTAAAATACACGCAAATCTGTTTAATTGTAATAACGAAAATTAAGATAAGCCAATATAGTTAACGCCATTTTATCTATCTCTGTACGTCTTAAATTAAACGGAAAGGGACAGTAATCAAAGCATCCAATTAAACGCTCTGTAAACGCGTCACGTGATTAAAAGCTCAGATCGAAAATATAACACTATTGCAACAGAGTGTTTGTGGAAAACAATCGAACAATAGTGAGTCATTCATGCAAGGACACTACTCAATTATGTTAATTT
>NW_027120764.1:0-25578 GCF_030686945.1 Centruroides vittatus | reverse complement strand
AATCTTAATTTTGTCAATTACGAAATGGTCCACGTAATAATTAAATTATCCATTGCTATTTTGAAAACTTTTTGAATATATCGTACTGTAATTATATAACTTTACTGCAATAATTATATTCTTCGATATTTATCTAATTAAAATAAAGTATAGAGGAAAGTGTATAGAAACAGTGATGGCGAGATTAGTATGATAATTCATCAGCTGTACATGATTTAAATGTCTATTATTTTTATTTTTATATGAAATTAGTAAAAGTGAAAAAAAGACAATGGATTTACATGATATTCCAAGAAGTTGATTCAATTAAAAATATAATTTTTTTCAGATTTCGATAAACTTTTGTACATGCGAACTGATCATATTTGATAAACCAAACAATAGAACTATTCATCATTCGGTGTCATTAATTTAATCCCTGTAATGGCTTGGCTTCTCATTTATGATATTTTAGTGTAAGATTTTATTTATAGTTTGTTTAATTGCATTTTTATGCAGAAAATAAGCGTAATAAATTAATATCTTGGTTAAAAACAGTGCTAAAATGCAGAATAGTAATATTAACCTGCTTAGATTTTAAAGACTAATGTCTTTAATAAGTATTCTTAACATATTGTAATTTATACTCTTTTAATTACTTATCAATATAATAGTTTTTCAATGAAAAAAATTTGTCTAAATATGATGTATTGTTCTCATTTATCAATAGTCGACATCACTAAAATTTTTCCTATAGTTTCCTCGTGTTTTAAGACAACATATATTTAAACAATACTCGACGGCGACATGATAATGACCAACATACTTTCTCCACTTTTCGTCTTACTGTTTTCGTTAGTGGTTCCAGGACATTTGTTACCCACAAACGAATCACTTGATTACGAAACACAACCAGCAGACGAAAATGAAGACGCTTTACGTTTTATTAAAGATATGGATGGAAAAATGAAAACATTAATAAGATCCGTAGTCAAGTCCAGTTTACCTTACGTGTTGAAGATGTCCGAAGAGGTGACGTTATCTTCTTCGTGTATGAGTAGTTTAATGCGATTCGTGAAAGATTTCATGAAAATGAAAGATTGGACCTTCAGCTGTGAGTATGTCTTAAAAAATTAGTAATTCCACCTACGTTTTAATATTACTGTTTGCTTATGGTACATATTATAGAAAGTAAATGATGCTTTTTAAGATTAAACAAAACTCCTGGTCCAGAGCAAAAATACATTTGTTGTTGTTTATATTATGAATTTCTAAATTAATCTATTTAACCCTCGGGGTGTCTGGTGAAGAAATTTCCGCCGAACGCCTGGTAGAGTCCCACAGACCCCAAAATAAAACTTACATTATATGGCTTGTAAAGATAATTTTAATGTTATGTTAATATATATATAAAATAGGTTTATTAAGACATATTTAGAATAAAACAATCATTGATTTACGTGAAATATTTATTCACACGACTACATAATAAAAAACATCAACTTTTTTTGTTGTAACAAAGATATTAACTTTGTTTCTATAGAAATCATGATGTAATCTCATTATAATTTAAGTATTTTGGGTTGATTTTAATGGCACTTAATATAATTATCTCTTAAAGCATAAAAATTAAGCTTTTTCAGTTAAAATTTGAAATCGAGAATTCAGGCATTTTTCCCATAGGAATTTCGCATGTCCCACGCAAATAAATCTAGATCATTTTTTACAGACGCTCAGTAGCTGCTTAAACGTTTATCTACTGACAACGTAAACGTGTTATAAATCAAGCAAACACAAAAAATATTACTTACACTTTTGCAACGCGGAGCGCCTGGTGGGGTCTGTGAGGCCCAGCACTTATTCGACCACGTCTTGTTCGCAGAATACCGATCGATGAACTAAAAATTTTGTGGGGATCGCAAGCACATGAAGAGAACTGAAGCTACTAATAACCTTAAGTCGCTAACGCAAATATTAAAATAGTTATGAACTTTTGAAAATGAGTAGCTCATCAGATTCCTTTCAGACCCCTCCAGGCACTCCGAGAGTTAATTTAGCGAGTATGTTGAGAGTATTTCTGTAAAATCATCGCTGAAGCTTAGCTCTATGTTACATTTAATTGAATTAAAACGTGATTATTGAACTTTATGTTGAATTAGTTATTATTATTATTATATTAGTGAGGTTGAGACCGAAGTTTTCAACCCGAAAACGTGTACGTCGGACGTTCGGCGACGCTTTCCTGTAAGCCTAGAAGTTAGGCAATGGCCTTTGGAATGCCAGTTGAATCACGCTCGACATACTGTAGGCCATTGCTTAACTTCTAGGCTTACAGGAAAGCGTCGCCGAACGTCTGACGTACACGTTTTCGCGTAGAAAACTTCGGCCTCAACCTCGCTATTTTCTTCTAAAAAACGTAGTGTTAGCAGTACGAATTTTCACAGTGGCGTGCCGTCATTGAAAGCGATGGAAGTGCCGTTTCCACCTTCCAATGACCTTCCCTTGTATTTTATAAAATATAAATTTTCATATTTTAACGTACTTTGAATTAATTAAAATTAATATATTATTATAACTGCATTATGTATCTTTTACAAATTTCTATACTACATGTGAAAAAAAAACGATAAGATTGCTATTGTATATTCGAATAATTCAGTGGCAGAAGGAATGTCGAAACTAAGTCAGTTTCTAATCAGCCAGATTATATAGGCATTAGCACATGCGGTTTACAGTGCACCAACCTCACCCGGTAGAAGCAACACACGCGTAAAGAGTCCGACTTTATATCCCGGAGCGGTTGTGGGCTGTTAGCCGCCTGCTAGATATTCGGCCACCCTCGCCGATTATGTGAATCACGAGCAGACTAGATCAACGGCGAGCAACCCCCGGCCCGCGGGCCAGCTACAGCTCGCGAAAAGTTTCTATCCGGCCGGCGAGATCTTTAATAGATTATTAAATTAGAAAAATAACTCCAATTCTTTGTAATTTTCGAAAACGATAGGAGAAATAAATGTAGTAATTAACTTTTTATTTATTTATTTCATATTTGCAGACTAAAAAAATTACAAGTTACAAGAAGGCGTCAATTGACTACTACGGCCCGCGGAAACAACGTAAAATTTATTCTGGCCCATGTTATAAAAAAGGTTGCCCACTCTAGACTAGATAATCTAGTCTAGATTTATAACTTAACCCGACCAATAGGAGTTTACTGGCATGCTTTTATGATAGTTCTGTATAGTTGACAGGAGTTTTAAAAAAATCCATTAAAATATTAGTAATGTTCAAAATAACCACTCAATTGGTTTGACAAAAAACACAAATTTTATATTTACAGTAAATGTACAAAATGATCCAAATTAGAGTTACAATTAATTATGCACAAACACTAGTCTGAACAACAACAGATTATTCCCGTACAAATTCGTCGAAAGAACTCCTTACGAACAAACAGACTTGTAATTAACAAAACCTCCGAGTCAGGAACAAGTTCGTACACAACCACGTAACTTCCAACGAGAGAGTTAGTTAGCACCTCGATAACGACGATCTCCCTTGATCCGATCCGATCACCTCCGATACGATGCCAGCCGATCCCGATACGAACTTAAATAGTCGACGGCGTTCGAACCCTGCTCCAATCAAATTTGAATGTTCCCGCAACGGCCGCCAACGGTCACTTCCCGCCGGCCAATCGTCCGATGGTCGACGATTTGAAACTTAACGGTTCTTCCCACGGAAATTCCTAACGGTCGTTTCTACCGGCCGATCCTAACGACTTTTCCGTTATGACAGTTCGTTATAACAAACAGGTGGGAATCGCGCGTCTTGGCGATTCCATACCTTACAATATTTGATATATTTATTCTGCGTTTATTCGTTTAACTTCGAGCTTATTATTTAAAGAAGATATATTATTAAAATGAACAAAAATGCTTATTATTATAATTAGTAAACGCTGTTATTTGTATCACGTGAAATCCCTTTGAAAACATCGAAAAATGCAAAACAGTTTAAGAATTTTTTTACTCTATGTCTGAATGTTAATGTACAGTACAGCTGATTCTTGATAATCCGACAGGTATGGGACCAAAAGATTGTCGGATTACCAAAAGTGTCCAAATTACCGGAAGGGATTGAATATTTAGCATTGTTTTGCTAGTAGTAGCCTACAATATTCCTACATTTTATGAGTAAAATGCTGCCTAGGTTATTATGGAAATGAAACACCCATTTCAGTTAACGAAAACATGTTTATTAAAAGAAATATGAAATTAAAATCAACAACTGTAGTGCCTTTGACCGGTGTGCTTCTTCTCTCTTTCTCTGTAAATCGCAAACGTTTTCGAACCTCGTTGGGTTCTTTGTCAGGCGTAACGGAATTCTGTTCTACAAAATTTAAATATTTCGTCGAAGTTGACCGTTGATTTAGAAAAAATTGCATTCTGGAAGCGCTGTTGCGTGCAGCCGATGTCGTCATATTAGACTCGCGCAATGTGAGTATAGCGCTACTTCAGGGATCTGTTGAAAAAGGCTTCCCAAGCCGATGATAAGTTGACCTCCTTTTTAAAATTGATGCAGTGTGTGTTGCTGCGGGTGTTGAGTAAGATGTATATAGCTTCAAGCCATTTGACGTGATCTTGTCGAAACGTGGAGTGAATAATTGCGGCACGGGTGAAAAGAAGCTCTACTTCTGAGTCGGATGAATAGACTGCTAGGGCGGTGTTTTGTCTATGGTGTAATACATAGACATAGACAAGCATACATGTAACCGGACGGGACTACGGTGACCTTGACGGGAGGTGCGTCGGACTACTGAGCATGTCTACTTCAAAAGCGTCGAATTATCAAGGGTCGGCTGTATATGTAAAAGGCACGATTTTTTTATCCTCTTCGAAGCTTAATAACTCTTGTGCTTTTATCTGAAATATTCTGAAATTCTGTAAAGAGCTTTAACTTTTAGGTAAATTGGCGTTCGTAAGTTTTGGTTGCTAAAAGGAATTGGTGTGTCATATCTCGAGTAAAGTGGGATTAAATGAAGATTCTACTTCTTATTAGCATTTACAGTTTTGAAATAAAATATTATAACGGATGTTTTTAGTATTAAATATTGGCAAAAAAGTTAAGCAACTCGTTGCTATATAATTTTTAATGTTTAAAGTTGTGTTCGTTGTTTCAGTATTGGATTCTATCGGAAAACCTCCGTCGGGATTTTTACGAGGAACATTGTGGATTCAAGGTGATTACGATCAATGCCTTGACATCGAAACCATGGAAAATAAAGTCATCAGAGGCAAATTCTGTTCAGTTCTTATCAAATTTCCAAAGTTACGACAGGAAACAATACGGATGGTTTCTTCATCCGACATCACAATCGTTCAATTATTGAAAAATCTATGTGTGAGTATTTAACGATAATTTTATATGTTATTTTTTATCGATAAAAATAATCAAGTCAATTAGCATGTGCGGTACATAACTCGGTACAATACAGTGAAGTTTTCAGGTATGTTGTGTTTCAAATCAATATTTAATATCGTGACCATTTAAAAAAAACTATTGTAGTGAGGAAATAATGCAAACTTCGTGCCAAATTTTAATATCTATTGTTAACTTTTATTATCTTCGATAAGAAATTACTCATACTCAACTTTGACTTTTGTAAGAAGTGCTGTAATAAGTCGGTGGTTGACTTTGACATATACTTTAAGCTATAATTTGCGAGTCTAAATAATATACTGTAATTTTCTATAACTATTTAAAAGAAGTTTTTGTACGAATGAACAAAAACATGACGTATTTATTATTAAGCCTTTGTGTTACTTAATTAGTTAATTAAGTACAGTAGAGCGTCGTTAATCGGAACGTCGGTAATCGAAATGGCCGGAAATCGGAACGATTTTCACTCGGACTGTGTCGTGCTGAATCGAACGTTTTTGATACTAGATTTACTTTTAAAGTATAATTTTCATGTTTTTTATGTTTTTCGATATATTTATTTTGTTTGTACAATATGCAGAAATAATTTTTAACGATACAATAGCCTCGATTATTATTATAAAAATTTTCGTTAAGCTTAAAATCGACGAAAATTCAACACGAAGCGACACGCAACGAAGAAAAATTATAACATCGGACAGGTTAATATATTTTTTCGTACAAATTCGGAAATCGTAACAAATGACAAATTGGAACAACCCCAGTCCCCAATTGACTCCAATTTTTCGACGCTCTACTGTACTTAATTACTTAATTACTGTTAGTATACAGACTGATAATGGATATCAGAAAACGAAACTAAAACAAAGTTCTTGAAAAACAAAAAATTAATGGAATTCTTGTAATTTTCAGAAACCTTTTTCTATATCTCAACTGCTAAGCATGTTAAAGGAGTTTCGTTTAGATGTTTGTATTCCAGATACCTGTAGTGAAAACGACTTGGAAAATATTGGACATTGGAGTAAGTTTACTGCAGTAAAACGTTATAAACATTTAAATATTTTACAAACAATTGTAAAAGAAATTTACCAAAGATTTTTTTTTTATTATAACTTTATAAAAATATAAATTATTACCTGATAATTAATATATCTGACAATTATTTCAAATAGTTTAACTTTATGTTGTTCTTTTAAGTAATAACAAAACCTCTAAAAATTGAAGTAGAATTCTGTAAAACGAAAGAAGAGAAGAAAGAATATTCAATATCTCAACTGATTTGTTTGTAAGTTACTTTTTCTATTCGCGTTTTAATTATTCGGCAACAAAATTGCATAGCTACAAATTCTCACTGAAAATTTATCCAGTCGGCTGTCTATCCGCTCGACTTTCTTAATCTCGAAAACAGATTTAGAGTGGATCCGAAAACAGTAGCAACAGTACACCCCGATAAACTATATATAAACTTACAATGCAAATTGAAATTAATTATTTTAATTTCAATTTGCATTAAATTTTAATTCAGAAATATTCACCGGAAAGGTGTAACATCAGCACGACTCTATTGTTAAAAGTATAATGTGCAGGCACAAGCAACTACGTATTTGAGAAGGAAAACATGTATTTTTAATTAAATAGTGAAATGGTTTATTAACAAAATTAAAACGACAAAGAACTGTAACAATTTTTTACACTTCACAAGTACTATACATCAATATTTCCTAACATAATTACTGTAACTGTGTTTCTGTACATGACTACAATCCATTACTTTATTAGAAGTTATAGGTCCTTTTAGATTTTTTATGCTTTTAATTGTTATTGAAAAATAACATATCTTATTCTTTAGATAAGTGTACGAAAATACAACAAGAAATTTATTTTTATTTCAGAGCCGTGTTCGGCACTTTAATCATTTCCGTAATCTTAGCAACAATCGTTCACGCTCTGTCCAAATTACAAATAGTTAGCAAAGAAAAGATAAATGGTAAGTCAGTCAGTTGCAGATGTATTGTAAACAAACACGTGTTTATTTTTGGAACTTACACAGCAGATAATTTATATATTTTTCATTATTATTTAATAATTTAACACTTGATATTCATAGGAAAAATATTTGACGTCGTCGTTTCGTTATCCGCACTCAGCACTACAAGTAAACTGTTTTCCAGCTACACTTACGAGAATACAAAAGCGCTAAGTGGAATCAAAGTTTTACTAATAAATTGCGTTATATTTGGTCACGTTATGACAGATTTCAGAATAATACCGACCGTTTCGGGTAATTATGTCTTGTGATAACAATACGTTGTTATATATATAACTTTCGAAATATACTCCACTAGACAAGTGTCTTGCTAATGTTACAATTACATTTTATGACATTGTCTATAAAGTGACTTATCTTTAGAAGTTAATAAGTGTGAGAAGTTGCTGAGGCATTTATTTTTTGACGCTACTAATCGGTCCACAAGTGGCCGAGTGAATTAATCAATTGAACCAATGTAGAGTGTTGTTTATTCTCTCGCTACGTAGGCCTTTTTGGAATATTTTTCACGTTCATAACATCTAAATAGAAGCGAGTTTCCCCTAGAAAGTTGTTTTGGAAGACATTACCCTAGGCAGATCGATTACCAGCTACGTTTTTAATATTTCTATTATACTTATGCCTGATTATATTTATTTTTGACAATTTTCATAATTTTTAGCTTCGAAATTAAAAATTTTACACATTTTTACTTTTCAATTTTGAACTTTTAACTTTGTGATTCTTCGTATGTAATTTCATTTCAGTAACGTTATTATTCGGACTGAAGATTCTTGTATCTAACGTAGTGTTAAAATATAAACTTAACGTTAATATATAAATAATTTTCAAATATTATTTTAAATTTACTTGCAGAAAAATATATAAATTTATCAAGAATAATGAATTACATACCAACAGAAATTGCCTCTAATTTATATGTATTGATTGAAAGTTTTTTCTTAATCAGGTAAGATACACGGGAACGTATTTAATTGGAAAAATAAAAAATTAACATAATTTTTCAATCTTATTTAAACTTTAACTTTAATTGTTTAAAGCGTTAATTGTTAAAGCGTAATTAAAGCATTAACAGCGCTTTTTTCGGTCTTCAAACGCAAGTCTTCATTCCAGACTACCAGGGAGGAAGTCGGAAACCTCAAGACTGTTCAGGCACCTGGTCGAAATCGCTTCGACAGCCTGAATAGTCCCGAAACGATGTTCCTTTCAGGCTCTAATTGATACGAGAAAACAAAAGAAGTCGGGAGGACCACTTCTAAACTGTTGAGGACTTCTGTCGAGTTGTTGCTAGAGCGTTGACACGCTGTGTTTGGTCAGTGCCTCTCTCACAATTAGCGACATGTGACTGAAAGCATTGTCCTGAACGAGCATCTCAATACCGGCAATTTCCCTTCGGACCCAGCGGACACTAAGGGTGCTAACTATGCAGTCGCGAGCGAGCGAATTTTCCGAGCGAGAGAGAATATGTGGCGAGAAGAGGCAAGACGCGATTAATATCAAACCCTGTCAGATATGTGCGAGAACCAGAAATTCGCTCTCACCAGCGATATTTCTCGCTTCTCTCTTGTGAGTGGTTTTCCTTTGCGAGAACTATACCTCTCGCTTGTTCTAAATTCGCGTCTGCATAGTCGCACCCTAATTCTCAAACGTTCGAGCGTTTCTGCGTAAAATTTACCGGTCACTGTTTGTCCAGAAAGCACAAACTCGTTGTTGATAACACCTTTTGCGTCAAAGTAGAAAATGAGCATCGATTTCACTTTTGTTTTCTCTGATGTCCATCTCGTTGTTCGTCATCGACGTCTTCCCAACCACTGTCTTTTCACTTGTCAACCATTTTCACTGTCTTTGAGCTGGTTGATAAGGTAAAAGACGAGATCAGATATGAAAAAAATCAAAGATCAGGAGACCACGATTAACTGTACCGAAATGTCATCGTACTAAATTTGATCGCATTTCGACTGCTAAATATCTTTGTAGACAGCATTTAATAACGACAATTTACATATCCATTGTTACTGTTTAATGACTAATCATCTTCTTGCAAATACAATAAGGTTTTATAACAATAGTTGTCATCTGAGTAAATTTAAATTACGAAGTTATAAATTGTTGTATTAAAAAAATACTCATAAAATTATTCACATTTCTTTTTTATTTAGTGGATTATTGACATTTAACACACGGAAACAAAAAGCAAATTCAAAGATGCAATATGTGCAATTCGTGATGAACAGAGCTATCAGGTATAATAACTTACATTAGAGTTTTGCATAAAAGAAGCTTTTATCTACGAACCTTTTTCAGGTTAACTCTACCAGTTCTTTGTGTTATGGCCACGGACTATTATTTTACCTCTTTTGGGCGATGGTCCACATTGGGAAGAGGTTAAACGTCACGCTGAATTTGCAGAACGACATTGGTGGGAATTTGCAATTCATATTCAAACTTATACAATTTATACGTATAACGTAATTGTTTTAATTTTCATTTGAATAGATATTTTTATTATATTTATAATCCGTGTATTATTTTAAATTGCAGTTTTTGTCTCATTTATGGTTTATGAGTGTTTTGATGCAATTAACGATTATTACAGCACCATTGTTATTCCTGTGTGATAGGTAAAGAGATAAATTACTTACATGATTATTTAGTGTTTTTATCAAATTTAGTTATATATAATCAAGCAGTAATTACAAAAATTGTTTGAAAAGTAATGAAAATTGGAGATAACTGCGTTGATTTCAATTAGATACCAATCATGTAATTAATATGAAAACTATAAAGATATTTCTCAGAGAAATGTTTGTAAATTTCACATTATAAAAATTCAAAACAAGCATAAAAGTGTTCAGATAATCGTACATCAGTAATTTAATGCACAATTAAAGCTATATAAAACCGAAAATATTTTTTTTCGGCTGTAGGCCAAAATCAAAGAGTACTCAAGAACGAACAGCATAGTTGATAAAGAAACGGTTGTACATGCTGTAAATTTATCTTGTGTGCAGTGGCTACGATCTAATTAACATCGAATATACAAGAAGAAATTGACTAAGATGATTGGAACCGGTAAAGGATGAAGTTAGGAATAGCAATTAAAGTGTTACAATGGCTGAAGTGGCTACATCATATAATAATTTCACCGGTGTATCACCGTCATGCCATTAAAATTACGCTTCACTAGTTATTAGTTTCGAATTGGCTCGTTCGTTGTAGTGTGTCGTACATTTACAACAAAACAATTCAGAAGATTTAGTTGCATTCATATAGCTACTATACTAGTTCTAGCTGGCCAGAGTATTGTGCTACCATATTTCGTGTTAGAAATACAGCATCTGAGAACCTTTAATTTTATGGAAGTTGTCGATTTCTTCTTTGAAATAAGATATTAATTATTTCGTAAATTTCTGCGTGATTTATTTCGAAAAAATTCGAAATTATAACTGTTAAAAAAACTATTTCGACCTAAAAGTTTGAATATTTTCTGACAGTTTCGTTTTTCTCATACTGCAAATAAATTGGAAACATTCTATTAATTTATTATGATTTTACTGATAACATTAATGTATTTTTTACTTCAGATGGCCAAAACGTGGACTATTTGTAATATTTATGTTAGTTATTGTTGGCATTCTCTCACACGTGAACTTACATGGTGACGACAGACAACTTCAATTTTATTGGATACTCTTTTGACAGGGAGTATGTTTTAGTGAAAAATTAAATACTTAGAGTACATTATTTTATATTCTATTTACTTACTATGGCAATACGCGGATACCTATTTTACGCACATTAATATTTTTATGTATGTATTTTTAATTATATAAAAGAATTGTGATGTATTATACATGATACATTTCTGTATAAAACACTTTTATACAGACAAAATAAAGATAACTTTTTCTTAGGCCATAAATTACTTTTAAAAGTATTAAACAATAATAAGATTATACATTATAATATATTTAGCATGCATGTGGAATGTTATTTATCAATTACTTTACAGAAAATTCTCTACTTACCTCGGTAATAACTATCAAAAACCGTATTACTCGCACCTGACGTCTTATTGCACAGGTTTATTAATTGGAAATATTCTGTCAAACAAAAGAGAACTGAAGTTGAAAAAAGTAAGTCACTTTCTTACATTTTCCATATCGTATTACACGTATTGTAACATAAATCATATCATAGATAAATAGTTATATCGAAAGTTAACGTTAACTTGCAATATATAACTAACAGAATTCAGAATATTTGTTATTATTTAATCAACTGAATTAAATACAAAATTCAACTCACTTTCGTTCACTTTCATGTGTTTCACTTCAATGTATAAATACTAAACTACAGTTTTACGTCTAATGTCATCATTAATCATCTTATAACTAAATTATAAATAAATATATATTTTAAATACAATAATAAATTTGAATTTTGAAGTATTAAATTAAATAACCGTAAAACCTTTCTAAAGAGAGTGACATTCCTGGAAACGATCAATATTAGCAGTTTAGTGGTTATTTAGCATTATTATGACCTACTAATTTCGAAATCTGGAATATGGGATTAACAGTGGCCCGCTTGATGGCAATCATATGGTCTTGGGTTCCGAAATAAAAGCTTTCTTAGACCTACCAACAGTCGGATATTGACGTTTACCTTTCTTTTTCTTGATAGATTTGTCGAGAATTCTATTAAACAACTGTAAGTGATCATCGCTATGGTCAATTGAATCAAGCAGAAAAAAATATGATGTACAGGGGCAAGACACTACTAATTTGAAGCAACAGCATATATTTTAATTTTTAAAACATTTGTTTGTTTTCAGATTTACCGCGTAATCTCCTGGATAATTTCCTTGTCCTTATTGATGTATTCTACTATTTGGATTGCACAAACAGATAACTGAAGTGTCTCCAAACAAATCCTTTGTTTTTATTCACAAAGCTTTGTCACCGTTCATGTGGATAATTGGACTTTCGTGGACATGTGTAGCTTGTATAACTGGACATGGAGGTACGTCGATTGCACAGCTTTATTGATCTAATAATTTCGTACATTTGTAATTATTTAGCTTTATTCAACAAATAAACACTAGAATATTGTAATATCAAGTGAGTAGTGTAACTTATTTTGCGAAACGTGAACATGTGAACTGTTACTTTCCGTCAGTAATATTTTTTATTTTCAGGTGTTGTTAACAGATTCCTGTCTATGAAAGTCTTCACCATTTTTGATCGCTTGAATGCGTGGGTTTACATGCTTCATCCTTTAATTATACTTTATATTCACGCTCAGCTTAGAAAGGCTACAACTTTAACTGAACTAAATTTGGTAATTTTTTATCATTTTTTATATAAAAGTAATTATAATTGATGGATTTACGTATAAATTATATATATATATATTACTTTAAACTTTAATAACATCAATTAACACAATTCGTATGTCGAGAAGTTACACTTGTATCCTTGACGTAGACGATGTCACCATAAAATTCTGCTCGTTCAAGTGTAACATACATTTAAAAAAATTCTTGAGTTAAAACTAAAAATATGGGAATTGCTGAATAAAATTTAAAGTCTTATTCAAAGTACTTATGTTACAGTAAATAAATGTCCACAGGCTAACACTGTATATTATAATTTAAAACGACGACAAAATAGCAAGTACAGCAAATAATGTAGAATTAAAACAATTTGAGTCGTATTAGTTAACCATATTCGACCTTTGATTGTATTGTTAACATTATTTTTCTTTTCAGTGGATGCTGTTCGCACTGGTGTTGTTTCTTTCGCTAATTGTATCTTTCTTCTGTTACGTCTTTATCCAAGTTCCTCTCCATTTTCTGGCTTTGATATTGTTACGTTCAAGATCAAGGAAGAAAATTTCACTCGAAAATTGCCAATTAACAACAATAAATACGCGACTTTAAACCGACTGAATATGCACAGATTAAGCACGTTACTAATTATATTAAGCAGTGTTTAATCAATCTTTTAAGTACTTATATTATATGAAAAAAATCAAACACACATTAAAATGTATTCACATGTTATAGCATTCTACTGATAATATTTAGAAATTTTCATTTTGTGTAACGGGAATGGAACATTGTAAGACTATATATTTTGTATACGAACCTTCAAAGTATATCAGGATTAATAAATTACAGTAGAGACGTCGAAAATTGGAGTCAATTGGGGACTGGGGTTGTTCCAATTAGTCATTTATTCCGATTTCCGACTTTGTACGAAAAAATATACTAACCTGTCCGATGTTCAAATTTTTCTCCGTTGCGTGTCGCTTCGTGTTGAATTTTTCTCCGTTGCGTGTCGCTTCGTGTTGAATTTTTCGTCGATTTTAAGCCTAACGAAAATTTCCATAATAATAATCGAGGCTATCGTATCGTTAAAAATTATTTCTGCATTTTGTACAAACAAAATAAATATATCGAAGAATATAAAAACATGAAAATTATACTTTAGAAGTAAATCTAGTATCAAAAACGTTCGATTTAGCACGACACAGTTTGACTGAAAATCGTTCCGATTTCCGGCCATTTCAATTACCGACGTTCCGATTAACGACGCTCTACTGTACTAAAAAACTGAAAACTTATGAGCATTTAAGATATATTCACAATAATAAAAATTACGTGTAGGCCTAAGTGTATACTATTTTGGAATTTTCAATATTCACATGCATATTAATGTAAGTGAATTTATAAAGAAATGGTGTAGAATTGATTACATTGCGTATACGATAATGGTATTATTTATTTATTTTAGTACAAAGTACAAATACCCTTTCACGGAGTGTTCCATAGAAAAAATACAGTAAAAGAATAATCTCTGTACAAAGTCTACGTCCGTACGTGCAAAAACCGAAACATAATACAGTACAAACCCTATAACACGGGTTCATATAAACACGGATTCGTACTAACACGGCGAAAAAATTGCGATCGTGTTCACGTAACACGCTAAAACAAACTCGTATAACAACGGTAAAAACGTCATTGCCGATCCGTGTCGCGACAGGATTAGTCGAATCTGGACCAATAGCGGACATTGCATAAACAGTTGAGTTTAAACGAGCATCGGACCTACTAAAAACTATTTATCATTCAACGGCCATAACAATTAAATTTATATTAATGATGTCTCCAATGTTCAGCGAATTTTTCGCAGGTAAAATAACTTATCGGGAAACACGCGCCCGCCGTTCGATGAGCCGCTCCGCGACGAAAACAAGCTTAAGCAATGGCGTCATTAAACGGTGCACACTCGGTAAGGTAATTCTACAATTTTTTGTTTATAGCATAGTTTATATGAATTGTTCTAAAAAATAATACGTGATTTGGAAATGTTGAGTCAAATTAGTCTAGAATCGATTAATTTTTTGTAAGAAAACCTTTCAAACAGCCGTAGCCCTAAAGTGCACGCGTGCCCAACTGTGATTGCTCATGTATTTAAGTGACTCGTACAAACACGGAATTTATATGGCACGGAACGTATCTACCGTGTTATAGGGATGTCTACTGTATACAATAATTTACATAAGCATTACATATTCGCAGTGGCATAAGCTACATTTTCAGCGCCTTGAAACAAGTAGAATCGATGCAGCATTTTTTCATTAGAGAGTGCTCATTTTTCTTTTTTCCATAGAAAACGGGGCGCAGTCAAGCCCGAGTCTCCGAGACGTAAGTATCATCCCAAAAATGGCTTTGCCGTTTTAGTTGTTTCGATTTAAAATCTTACTTAATAACAATTTATTTGAGATTCGAGCATTTCAACAATAAGATATCAATTTAATAAATGTAAAATCTATATATATAATCGCGATGGATTTAATAATAACAATAATAATAAGCGCAGAGCTCCAACGGTTAGGAGTTGGAAGTTGAAATTTGGTACACAGTTAGGGTACGTCACGAGAATTGGAAGGGATTTTTCGAAATTCCCCCCGCAGGGAGAGGTTGTTAACAATGGAAAACAACAGAAAGCGACGTGCAACATTTATTGATACAGATGCGGTATCTTGCGTTTTTGCAAGAAAACGAAAGATAGTTTTAGACCCATCTAAAAATTAATTTAATTAGTTTTGGAAACAGGGAGACCTAATTCTTGCGTTCTGTGAAAACAGGCTATTCTGTTATTAATATTGTTACGAAATACATTGTTGTTTGTATCGTTTTAGGTTAAATGGCCATTTTTACCATAAAAATGAAGATTTTGGGAGCTTGGAAAGAAGTTTATATTGTCAACAGAAAAAAAATTTATTTGTTAACGTTAGAAATGTGTATAGGAAGGAATTAAACCAAGTGCGAGTAGGAGGCAGTTTGCTACATCGTTTATATTTATACTACGATATAAGTTGGGCGTTTCCCGAGAAAAAAAAAGAAGAAACATTAAAATTATTAAATTAATTCGTATTTCTAACCCTTATATTATATCATATTATAGTTTTTGATTTATATAACTACAAAGGTTATCTTAGTAAGAGTTTGTTACACCGAGTGTCCAATCTGAGACATTTTAAAAATTCTCTTAAATTGTGTACAGTAGGAAAATAAAGAATTTTCAAAATGTATTATGATTGGGCACTCGGTGTGATAAACTAGTACATAGGATAACCTTTGTATTTGTATAAATTAAACACTATAATATAAGAAACATTAAAACGAAAACCATATAAAGAGTTTGGTTATTTCAGCCTACAATGGTCACGTTTATCGCGATACGTATGTCTTGCAGACAGGTTACCATGTATCGTGTTATGTAATTTTCCTAATACAATGCCACGATACAGAAAGGTCCAACAGAAAGAAGGGTTAAGGTCTCTGAGCTCAAAAATGTAGAAATCTTGCGGGTCATTAGAAAATGTCCCCTATATTTTCCCTCTTTTATACATAACAGCCGGTAAAGTAAAAATCAAAATGGATACTCATCACGCTAAATTTCTGATGCATAAAACCAATTTCTTAATTAATACATGCATTTATACATGCATTAATACATGTCTTTGTGAATGCTCCGTATTTTTACATTTTATTATTTATTTAAATTTAGGGAGTTTCAGATAACGTCATTTATGTTTCGAAAAAAAATTACACTCAGATTTATCGTATCTCGGAATCCCATAATATTTGAAACTTGAATTTAGGTGCATTAGCAGTCCATAGTTTGAAACAAACAAAAATCAGTAATTTTACCAAATTAGTAACAACTAATAATTGAGAACCTTCAGTGAAGTACCGAGGAAGGGTTATTTCAATCAACTTGCAAAATCCGAGCGGGCGAGCCGCGGCTAACAGCTAGTTGTTTATAGATTTCCTCCTTAGACTACGTTAATCATCAACTTTCTCACGTACGACAGTCGACCGTTATAACATATTTTCGTTATTTTCGCGGGTCGATGCATGTATTTTCCCGTTCTTACTCTGTGGAAAAGAGAGAAAGTTTCTAAAACTTCTCTTTTCGTTAAAAATTCATATAAAAACAGCCTCTGGTTAATGAAAATTTCAATACTATTCATACGAATTCTGAAAATTCAAAATAGTATGAACAATACACATATACGTAATTTTATTATTTTAAATATATATTAATAAACTGAATAATTATGGGCATTTAAGTAATTTATTAACTTTGAAATACTTTAATAGTTCGTATACAATATACATATATTTGTCGTTTTCTCTAGGAAAAATGAAAATTTCTAAATAAAGTAGAACCTCTATTATCCGTACTAACTGAAGATGAAGGTAGTCCGGATAAGGAAAAATCCGGATAATCGAAAAAATAATAATTGACAGTGCATATAGTATGAATAATTTTTATTTGTCTAGATTTACATATAGCTTCAATATTAAATTATTTTTTATTAAGAAATTCAATTAACGATTTTTGTTTAAAGCTAGCTGTTCTTTTTGAAGCTGCTAAATCGCGAATACTTTTAAGACATATAAGTTGTCCTGAGTTGCACTCTTCTTAGCTCTCAAACCACTTCATGGCGACATCTACGCGCTGTAAAGCTTCAGAATGTGCAGGACCAATATCTGTTACTTCGCAAATCTCTTCGTCTTCTCGATCTTGTTCATCTGAGGCAGATATTTCTTTAATTATTTCCATCATTCAAAATTTGAAATCCAGGGTCGTTTGCATCGAATTTAACCACTCAGTTTCATCTTCTTCGTCACATTCGGCACATATTGAAATTTGTGCTATTGCTTCCGCAATTTCTCTTATACCACTTTCTACCGTTACTGGAAATTTACTTTTTCAAAATTTTGTTCCATGCATTTCATCACGTACCTACATAAATAGTGTCGCAATTCGCCAAGTGCAAATCAGCAAATCCGTACAATTTTTGATTATTTTGAACAATCCGGATAATAGAAGTCCGGATAATCGAGGTTCTACTGTATTCGTTGATACTATGAAGCTAGAAGAAATGAGTACATTTTAATGTGTGTTTAATATAAGTAGCTACTTAAAACATCGGGTACAAACATTTTAAAATAATCAATAACCTAGATTTTCATAATTTGTGCATATAAATCGGATCGAAGTCGCGTACTTATGGTAGTTAATTGACAATTTTCGACTAGAGCTTTCTTTCTTGAGATTGAACGTAACAATTTCAAAGCCAGAAAATCGAGAAAAGCTCGGATAAAGATGTAATAGAAAAAAGATACAATCAGCGAAAGAAACAACACAAGTGCGAACAGCATCCACTGAAAAAAAATGTTAACAATACAATCTCTAAATTGTCGTTTTCTTCTTTAACCTCTTCAGTTTCACTATGAGTAAAAAGTTTTTATTGTTCAAAATTCTTTTTATAGTATAGCTTATTGATATTCTGCTGTGTGAAAATCAACTGTTTGAGAAAGTATTGCAGTTAGTTTTTTCAAAATTGGACGTGTCATATACGAAACACCGAGATCTCTGAGTATGCATTGAATTAGTTATGACCTGGCAGTATATTTTTTAAATGCTGTTAATACAATACAATAATATAAAACATTTTTTAATGTTCCAATATTTTAAAATTACAAAATTACAATTATTAGAAAAATTTTAAACACTTCAAACCATTAAAAAAGATATCACGAAATTACATTGCATGATAATCGCTTTGAAGCAATTTCTTCTTGTGACTAAACACAAATGCACTTTAGTACCTGCTGACCAGTACATTTCTATTCTGGGATAGCTCAAGTATGAGCATTGCCAGAGATGCTCCAAAAAATTTTTGTATTTAATGGGGGGTCGTATTGAGATACTTCCCCATTCGTGTAAGTGATGACCGATTTGTGGCTGTCGAAATGGTCTCAAATATACTGATTGAAATGTATTTTATAAATATTCCTGTGGATCTGAGTCTCTGGCTTGCGATGGAATAGTTTCTAAAGGTGGTGCACAAAACAATGGCTCAAACACATCTGTGTGCTGCCAAATAAAATCATTTTGATGCACATTCCTTATCAGAATCACCACGTTTTTATGAGAATTCTCAAAATCTTCACTGAAGAATCACTTGTTTCTTCAGTTGGTATAAAGATCTCATCATCATCTTCGTCACTTGTTTCACATTCAAATTCAAAAAGATTTCCATCAAATTTTTTCTCAAGCCTCTCTCGTATTTTTTCTTCCGACTCCAAAACTGAAATGTAACATGTGTATTAACATAAATTTATTTTTAGCAGTCAGAAATGACATATATCGAATTTTGTTCGAAAAAACAATTAGAAATAGTTAAGATAAGTGAGTATTTCACCAATATAGAAAAACAGTACATTTGTACATATTAGGTTCTAGTGTGGCGTATACGACACACACACACAAAACAATGTTTCCACCACAAACATACATGTCTTAATTAACTTCGAACAAAACTTAACATTTAATTTAAAGCGTTTCAAATATGAATACAGCAGCATAAACACAATATAACATTTATTTAGTAATAAAAATAAATACTTACGTAGACGAGACATTGTTTTTCACTTTGTCACGACCGACACAAAAAATTGTAGCTGTATAAACAATGGGAATTTTGTATGTCGTATATGACACGGGGAATTTGTAAAGGTTAAATGGTGTTATTGCTTCTTTGTTGCAAAAAATAGTGAATAAATTTGATATATATCGAAGTATACGACTTATAAATTTGAATTACACATAATACACTGTCGTAATACTGACTGCAATTATTCGGTGTGCACAACATTCTCTCACAAAGATCAAGTCAGATATTTATGACAGCTTATTTATTATTATATATTCGCTAATTGTGATAACAGCTTTAAAAAGTTGTTCTAGTAAAACATTATTAATATAAATATATATATATATATATATTTATATACTACTTAGAATAATTGTTATAACACTAGAAATAATCTAAGTCTAAAACTTTTACTGCTTTAATTAAAAAATATATAAATGAACAAGGCATACCAAATTTAGTTCAGTAAAAGTGTAGCTTTCTAAGCTAAAGTCTTTTGCCACATTGTTAAAATCACCTCACTAAAACCACGCGTAAAAAATACTGTATTTGAATTAGCACGTTTTAGAATGCCAAATTGGCATTAATAATTAATCATATTTCTCGCCAGAATATAGCCAAATGTTTTAAAATTTTGAGCGATATTTATTTTGAGGAATTGTTAAAATTTTTCAAATCTTTTTATAAATGATTATTGTTTTGCACTGAAATCCAGAAAATAGTTATTTAAAAGATTTTCAAAATTTTGACAGCAAAAAAAAATCTTAAATGAAAGCATGGACATATTAGCTATGGCCGGGGAGTCTGTCATTACTTACCTCATCTCACTGTTTATTATTATTTCTATTCTGTACCTGTATAATGCGTCTAAAAATGGAGCCAGGGATTTAAAAGTTTTTAAAATGTTTAACCAAATAAATTTCTACTGTCGTTCGCTGTTGTCTATTTGTTGTTCCTTAATCTCAAGAATGTCTGCAATCATTTGATGTAGCCGTCTGTTGTTATATTTTATTTTAAATCAGTAGTGTCTTGTCCCCGTGCATCATGCTCTTTCTTATAAGAACAAAGTCATGACGTTTTTCTACCAGGAAAATTTTGAATTGACGTGACATCCGGTTTTAAACCGAAAGTATTTTAATAATTAATCAATGCCCATGCCCCTAAGATTTCATATATTGTGTAGTCTATCACCTAATCCCATTTCCGAAATAAAGAAAAGGACAGCCAGTAAGACCGACGACTTGAAAATTTCTAAGTCTATTATTTTTTAAATTGCAGCTCAATAACACTTTGATTATTTCTGTGTATTCAGAATTTAAAATTTGAAAAAAAACTACGGAGAGGAAAACAAAATAATGTTTTTTCGTAACATCTGCGAAAGAATGTACGAAATAGATTGGTAAAACAGTTATACCGTATACCTTTATTGAAATTTCTGAATTTCTTGGACAAAAGAACATGAAAGACATAGATGGAGATTTGGATATTAGTGACTTAATTCGAAGGTCTGATCATCATGTATTAAATTTCAGATTATTGTTCCAACTTCAGGCAAAAAACATGGAAAAATAACTGTTTCGCGTATTATGTATTACAAAATAAATCAAACGAGTCTGGTTTGTTGAAAGGTGTTGGTTTATTCATAATTATTATTACCGTTTAAAAAAAAAATGCTTGTTATATATTCAAGGTCCTCAAAATTTACTTTGATGGAACACATAGAACACATGGAATAAATGTTTATAATATATTATATTCCGTATAAGAAAGAAGATTTTCCGAAGAAAGCTTTTTAATGAAGGATGGCCTTTCATTGATAAAAATCATCTCCACCATACCAGATGGTTAGTGTCAGTTTTCTTAAAATGAAAATCCGGAAAAGAGCTGTAAAAAATTTATATTCAGAACTTGCGATCACTTTTGAAATTTCGTAACGAATGGCGCCACAAGGAATTCCATTTATAATGACTAATAATATAAAAGTTATCTTTTGAATGAAATCTCACTACAGCCGGAAAAGTTAGGCAACTTGTTGCTAGACTTTTTCTATGCGCAACAGCTGAGAAAGTAAAATGACGTTTATATTTATGTGTAAGAACAAACGTATCACCGGATATCGTGATTGATTTGTTTGATTGCTTCACCCTTTCGTACCAATCCCGAAGCTGGTAACTAAAAACGTCAATTTTACCCGAGGAGTAAAAGCCAAAGATTGCTTGGATTTTAATAATTACTTTCAGCAGCACGTAACGATATAAATGCCTAATCTTAATTTTGTCAATTACGAAATGGTCCACGTAATAATTAAATTATCCATTGCTATTTTGAAAACTTTTTGAATATATCGTATTGTAATTATATAACTTTACTGCAATAATTATATTCTTCGATATTTATCTATTAAAATAAAGTATAGAGGAAAGTGTATAGAAACAGTGATGGCGAGATTAGTATGGTAATTAATCAGCTGTACAAATACTTTAATGTCTATTATTTTCTATTTTTATATGAAATTAGCAAAAGTAAGAGAAAAGACAATGGACTTACATGATTTTCCAAGAAGTTTGTTCAATTAAAAATATAATTTTTTCAGATTTCGAAAAACTTTCGTACAGGCGAACTGATCATATTTTATAAACCAAACAATAGAACTATTTATTATTCGGTGTCATTATTTTTCTGTAATGGCTTGGCTTCTCATTTATCAATATTTTCGTAAAATTTTATTTATAGTTTGTTTATTTACATTTTTATGAAGAAAATAAGCGTAATAAATTAATATCTCGGCAAAGAACATGATAAAACGCCGAATAGTAATAATAACATGCTTAGATTTTATGGACTAATATCTTTAATAAGAATTATTAACATTTTGTGATCTATACACTTATAATTACTTATCAATATAATAGTTTTTCAATGAAAAAAATGTGTCTGAATATGATGTATTATTCTTTTTATCAATAGTCGACATCATTAAAACATAATCTTCTTGGGTTTTTCTCGCGGTATTTACGGACAACTAATGAACTTAAACAATACTCGACGGCGACGAGATGACGATCAACATAGTTTCTCCACTTTTCGTCTTATTATTTTCGTTAGTGGTTCCAGGACATTTGTTACCCACAAACGAATCACTTGACCACGAAACACAACCAGCAGACGAAAATGAAGGAGTTTTACGTTTTATTAAAGATATGGATGGAAAAATGAAAACATTAATAAGATCCGTAGTCAAGTCCAGTTTACCTTACGTGTTGAAGATGTCCGAAGAGGTGACGTTATCTTCTTCGTGTATGAGTAGTTTAATGCGATTCGTGAAAGATTTCATGAAAATGAAAGATTGGACCTTCAGCTGTGAGTATGTCTTAAAAAATTAGTAATTCCACCTACGTTTTAATATTACTGTTTGCTTATGCTACATATTACAGAAAGTAAATGATGCTTTTTAAGATGAAACAAAACTCTTGGTCTACAGCAAAACTACATTCTTGTTGTTTATATTATGAATTTCTAAATTAGTCTATTTAATTTAGCGAGTATGTTAATAATATTTCTGTAAAATCATCGCTGAAGCTTAGCTCTATGTTACATTTAATTAAACTTAAACGTGATTATTCAACTCACTTTTGAATCTTTTATTATTATTTTTATATTAGCGGGGTTGAGGCTTAAGTCTCAAAGCAAAAACGTGTACGTCGGACGTTCGGCGCCGCTTTCCTGTAAGCCTAGAAGTTGGCAACGGCTTTAGGAATGTCAGTGGAATCACGCTCGACATTCCAAAGGCCATTGCCAAACTTCTAGGCTTAAAGGAAAGCGACGCTGAACGTCCGACGTACACGTTTTCGCGTTGAAAACTTCGGCGCCAACCTCGCTATTTTCTTTAAAAAACGTAGTGTTAACAGTACGAATTTTCATAAATGATCAGTAATTTGTCTACGGTAAGAATAGATTAAGGAATAACGTCACGCGTAATGTTGTTCGAGTTAAAGCAATCTGCTGATTCGCTACTGATGTCGACCCTATGAGACCGAGTAGGCATTTTTCTCATTAATGCAGGTTGAGAACTTTTGACAGTTAAGAATCGAGCCGCTGCAAACGATGTACCCTAGTTCGCAAGAAAGCGTGCAAATGCTTCGAATAAAGCGAAATAATAATAATAATACAGTATTTTGCACACTTTTATTTTTATAAGACGTTTTTAGGAAGAAATAATAACCGAGTATTATCGGCATAAAAAATACCAACCATTCCATACTAATACTATTTAATGATCTCTGTTCGATATGAAATACGTATATAGTGTTTAAAATATTATAAAACTTCGAACTTTTTATTGAAAGAAAATATATTATTAAAATAAACAAAAATGCTTATTATTATAATTAGTAAACGCTGTTATTTGTATCACGTAAAATCCCCCTGAAAACATCGAAAAATGCAAAACAGTTCAAGAATTTTTTTTACTCTAGGTCTGTATGTTAATGTATAGTACAGCTGACCCTTGATAATCCGACAGGTATCGGGCCAAAAGAGTGTCGGATTACCAGAAGTGATTACATATTTGACATTGTTCTGTTAGCAGTAGCCTGCAATATTCCAACATTTTATGAGTAAAATGCTGCCCAGGTTAATATGGAAATGAGACACCCATTTCGGTTAACGAAAACATGTTTATTGAAAAATATTTGAAAACCAATAAATGTACATACAGTATGTATAGGCATAAAGAATGCAGTACGTACAGAACTGCTCACGGAAAGCACATGAAATGTGTGTGTGATCGTGTAAGAATTAAGTGAAGAGTTTCGTGTCGCGACATCCTTCAGGGCAAGCATACATGTAACCGGACGGGACTACGGTGACCTTGACGGAAGGTGCGTCGGACTACTGGGAGGTGCGTCGATCTACTGAGCATATCGGCTTACAAAAGCGTGTATACGTAAAAGGCACGATTTTGTTTATCCTCTTTGAAGCTTAATAACTCTTGCGTTTTTATTGACATATTCTGAAATTCTGTAAAGAGGTTTGACTTTTAGGTAAATTGGCATTCGTAAATTTTGGATGCTTAAAGGAATTGGTGTGTCATATCTCGAGTAAAGTGGGATTAAATGAAGATTCTACTTCTTATTAGCATTTACAGTTTTGAAATAAAATATTATAACGGATGTTTTTAGTATTAAATATTGGCAAAAAAGTTAAGCAACTCGTTGCTATATAATTTTTAATGTTTAAAGTTGTGTTCGTTGTTTCAGTATTGGATTCTATCGGAAAACTTCCGTCGGGAGTTTTACGAGGAACATTGTGGATTCAAGGTGATTACGATCAATGCCTTGACATCGAAACCATGGAAAATAAAGTCATCAGAGGAAAATTCTGTTCAGTTCTTATCAAATTTCCAAAGTTACGACAGGAAACAATACGGATGGTTTCTTCATCCGACATCACAATCGTTCAATTATTGAAAAATCTATGTGTAAGTATTTAACGATAATTTTATATGTTATTTTTTATCGATAAAATAATCAAGTCAGTTAGCATGTGCGTTACATAACTCGGTAAACACAGTGAAGTTTCTCAGGTATGTTGAATTTCAAATCAATGTTTAATGTAGTGATTATTTTTAAAAAAAAAACTATTGTAGTGAGGAAATAATGAAAATTTCGTGCCCAGATGTTAATATCTATTGTTAATTTTATTATCTTCGATAAGAAATTACTCTATTCAACTTTCAAGTTTATTTAGAAGTGCTGTAGTAAGTCGTTGGTTTACTGTAGCCTATACTTAAGCTATAATTTGCGAGTCTAAATAATATACTGCAAATCACTTTTATAACCACTTAAGGTTTTTGTACGAATAAACAGATAACATGACGTATTTATTCTTAAGACTTTGTGTCTTTATTATAAAATTTATTTATTTAAATGTCTACTAGGACAAATCGTATTACTAGGACTTATTATACCGGTGTCCAAGTCTTGCAAAATGAGAAAACGTATTCAGAGAAAACAGGAAAAATTTTTATCGTTTTCCTGTTTTACCTGTACACAATTTATAATAGTAATACGATCTGTCATAGT
>NW_027120763.1:0-5608 GCF_030686945.1 Centruroides vittatus | reverse complement strand
ATCATATCGTTATTTATTTGTATATTTATATTTTTGTTTTTTTTGTTATAATATTGTTTTTAAAAGTAATGTCTAATTAATTTTTTATTATTTTAATTATTCTTTATTCTTATCATATAATTTTTATTTATCACTTTTATAATTAATTTATGATTATTCCTCGTTTATTAGGCGATGCAAGTTGGCTTTTTTTCACTTTTACTAACTAATCAGAAACTTGTGAAAACAGTCTAGCTATAAAATTCCGGGAAATATCCTGCCTTCTCGGAAATGATCTTGAAAATCGAATTTACACAATCGCTATAAATTCTTTTGTTTTAATCGCGTTATAAGTTATAAATTGCTAATTAAATGTTCGACAGTGTTCAGATAAATAAACATTAAAAAATAAGATATATGGAAAATAATTACAAATACGCGACAATCATATCGCATAGCTATAATTATTCTATAATCTAATAATCCGGATTAATCTGATAAAAATATTTTTAATTATAATCTGCTTTTATTATTTATTCATTCTTTATCGCGGCACAACAAAACAAACCTAAAAAGTTAGCCCGATCTACATAACAAGTAATTATGAATGAAATCGCTGCGTTTGATCGCGTAGCGACTGCTTTGTCGCGCGATACACAAAGCGCGACAAAAAAACTCAAAACTAAATTATGATAATAGAAATTGTGAAAATTATAAAATTTTTGATAATTGCATTTTGATAACATTCGGATATTGATATGGATGCCTTTTTAAAGTTTTATTACGTGAATATTTTATATTATAAAAAAAACAAATTACAGAATCGAGAACATGTCATAAATTGCCGAATTTTTGATGGTCCTCTCATTATTATTTCGATTGATTCATTTCGTGCAGAGAAAACATTTATATCTAAACTATCAACAAAGAATTTTGATAGATTGAATAATATTTTGGACCGATGTCAATTTTTGAATTAGGTGATCGAGTTAAGCCTAACACACGACTATATCACATTAAAAATTAAAAATAAAATTCATGTGTAAAAATCTAACAAGACTATCTGTTAAATCTTGAAGAAGACATTCTAATGAGTAAAACAAAATAAAACAGTTGTCAATTAGTCGATTTGAAACCCAGAAAAAAGCATTTTTTAATAGAGCCATAAAACAATTAATATTTATTGACTCTCGCGATAGGGGGTAACGCGAGGTCTATTATAAAATTTTTAGTAGTAGTACTGAATTTCTACTTACTTCACACGAATGAGTGATCTTTCTTCCCATTTGCAAACAAACCCGATAATTATCGGTGAAACATCAGATAACTTACAGCGATTTGAAATTTAATATGTTTATTATTTTGTGTTTTTTTCATCAAATTACGTAAAAATAAATATTGAAAAGACAATTTTGTCAATACAAAAGTAATTTATACTACTAAATAGAAAACAAAGCGTAGAATTTAACGGAAAAATTGTAGTTTTACTACGCGAAAAAAAAATTTATTAATTTCAAAATAAAAATGGTGGGTCTGACAGACCCATGCGACCTAAGTAAGAGAACGATTCCTAGCGACTCACTCAGGGTTTAAGAAGCATCATTTACTTTCTGTAATATGTAGCATAAGCAAACAGTAATATTAAAACGTAGGTGGAATTACTAATTTTTTAAGACATACTCACAGCTGAAGGTCCAATCTTTCATTTTCATGAAATCTTTCACGAATCGCATTAAACTATTCATACACGAAGAAGATAACGTCACCTCTTCGGACATCTTCAACACGTAAGGTAAATTGGACTTGACTACAGATCTTATTAATGTTTTCATTTTTCCATCCATATCTTTAATAAAACGTAAAACGTCTTCATTTTCGTCTGCTGGTTGTGTTTCGTGGTCAAGTGATTCGTTTGTAGGTGACAAATGTCCTGGAACCACTAACAAAAATATTAAGACTAAAAGTGGAGAAAGAATGCTGATCGTCATCTCGTCGCCGTCGAGTATTGTTTAAGTATAAGTTGTTGTAAAACACGAGGAAACTATATGAAAAATTTTAGTGATGTCGACTATTGATAAGGAGAATTATATATCATGTTTAGACACATTTTTTTCATTGAAAAACTATTATATTGATAAGAAATTAAAGGTGTATAGATTACAAAATTTTAATAATACTTTTTAAAGACATTAGTCTATAAAATCTAAGGCATGTTATTATTACTATTCGGCATTTTGTCACTGTTTTTTGCCAAGATATTAATTTATTTCGCTTATTTTCTTTATAAAAATGTAAATAAACAAACTATAAATAAAATTTTACGAAAATATTATAAATGAGAAGTCAAGCCATTACAGGAATTAATAACACCGAATAATAAATACTTTTACTGTTTGGTTTATAAAATATGATCAGTTCGCCTGTACGAAAGTTTTTCGAAATATGAAAAGATTATATTTTTAATTGAATAAACTTCTTGATATATCGTGTAAATACATTGTCTTTTTTCTCTCTTATACTAATTTCATATAAAAATAAAAATAATAGACATTCAAATCATGTACAGCTGATTAATTACCATACTAATCTCGCCATCACTGTTTCTATACACTTTCCTCTATACTTTATTTTAATAGATAAATATCGAAGAATATAATTATTGCAGTAAAGTTATATAATTACAATACGATATATTCAAAAAGTTTTCAAAATAGCAATGGATAATTTAATTATTACGTGGACCATTTCGTAATTGACAAAATTAAGATTAGGCATTTATATCGTTACGTGCTGCTGAAAGTAATTATTAAAATCCAAGCAATCTTTGGCTTTTACTCCTCGGGTAAATTCACGTGTTTAGTTACCAGCTTCGGGATTGATACGAACGGGTGAAGCAATCAAACAAATCAATCACGATATCCAGTGATACGTTTGTTCTTACACATAAATATAAACGTCATTTTACTTTCTCAGCTGTTGCGCGAAGAGAAAGTCTAGCAACAAGTTGCCTAACTTTTCCTGTTGTAGTGAGATTTCATTTAAATGATAACTTTTATATTATTAGTCACCATAAATGGAATTCTTTGTGGCGACATTCGTTACGAAATTTCAAAAGTGATCGCAAATTCTGAATATAAATTTTTTACAGCTCTTTTCCGGATTTTCATTTTAAGAAAACTGACACTAACCATCTGGTATGGTAGAGATGATTTTTATCAATGAAAGGCCATCCTTCATTAAAAAGCCTTTCTTCGGAAAATCTTCTTTCTTATACGGAATATAATATATTATAAACATTTATTCCGTGTGTTCTGTTTGTTCCATCAAAGCAAATTTTGTAAGTTGGACCTTGAGTATATAAGAAGCATTTCTTTTTGAAACGGTAATAATAATTATGAATAAAGCAACACCTTTGAACAAACCAGACTCGATTGATTTACCTTGTAGTACATAATACGCGAAACAGTTATTTTCCCATGTTTTTTGCCTTAAGTTGGAACAATAATCTGAAATTTAAAACATGATATTTACACCTTCGAATTAAGTCACTTGTAAAGGTCCGCTTTTAGCAGGGCAGGTCTAAAAGCAACACGACCTTGGTAATTGGTCCCACCTGGCGTTGTGTCTATAAACGATCGGGAAGACGAAGGGTGTAGAGTCTCCGTTTATGGGAATCGTCTGTATGCGTCAATGTGTTTGCCACATGTTTGTCGGCTAGAAAAATGTAAACAAGGAATGGACGTGACGGTAAGCTGTTTTGTAGGGAGGAGAGCGGACGATTTTGAAAGCTTCCGGGGAAAGGAAGGATCCTGATTGGTCGTTAGTTGTCGTCGAGGAACTTTTTAAATAGTAAGAGTGGAGAGAGGAACGGGGAGAAGGACAAGAGACGGATAGTACGATAGTCTCAGGCACTTGGACAGCCCGCTGAGCGTAGAGAAAGTGTTCTCCTTAGGCAACGATCTCAGGAACGGTAAGTGTGGAGACTGGACAGGTCCTACGGTTGAGCCAACTCCACAAACCGACCGGAGTTTCCCCAGAATATAATTGTCCTCCGAAGGAAGGACAAGCTGTTACGCGAGACACCACACTTTGTTGTACCGTGTGTGTAATGCTGTTAAACTTGTATATTCTGAATTGTTTTATTTACAAATAAACTGTAAATATTCGCTGGATTGAGTGTGGAGGTGTACTTTTCTACGAACCAACCTTAGGACATTCTCGAGTCGTAAGAACCAACCCGAGACGGATTATCGTAAAGATCTCACTGGATTATAGGAAAGATCTTCACTTCACTAATATCCAAATTTCCATTCATGTTTTGAATGTTCTTTTGTTTAAGAAATTGAGAAATTTCAATAAGAGTATACGGTATAACTGTTTTACCAATCTATTTCGTATATTTTTTCGCCGATGTTACAAATAAACATTATTTTGGGTTAATGTTACCTTAGGATCCAAGATGGCGACGGGGGAAATTTTTCCCTACGTTGGAGACTGCGACGGGGAAAAAATTTTTCCCCTAGAGTCGAGACGTCGACGACGTGGGTATTTATTTTTTTTTTCCTTCTTTCGGTTTCTACCATGCGTTCGACGTGGCCGAGTTTCCTGTAACCTCGAAACGGAGACGGTAGTGTATATTTGCGACGGTAGAGGGAGCTCCTTCGTAACGTAGTGCGAGAGTTAAATCGGCAAGAAATACGTAGGGATGTTACGAACGAATATGCAAATGCATAATCTACGACGTGATTTCTGTTTCTTTCTGGGCAATTTTATGCAAATTGACTAGTTTCCAGTTGGAATCGTTTACTGCAGTGTTGCGACGAATTGCGTATTGGAATAATTGCTGTTTTTTTTCTCTTTACGATATTTCATTTTTTTCCTCCCCACCTCCCCGCGTTTAGTTTATTGCCAATTGTTCGATAATGAGTAGTTTTGCCGATTTGAGTTTCAACTATGAATTTCGATCGAGTTGAACCACCCGTGATTTCTACAAGTTAATGGAAGACGACTTTTTGGAGCTAGGTTTGCCTCCCCGTATCGATAACGCATTGAAATTTGCTGTAAAATTAGGCATACAGCCGACCGAGTCCGTTTGCATTCCGTGCGATTCTAAATGCAAATTATATTATCGGAGTAATAGAGAAAGCTGTTTCTTGCGATGTAGTAAGTGCGGAACGAAGACTTCTGCCTTTGAAGGAACATTTAAAAGTGAATTTGGCCACATTTCTTGGGGTTGCATTCTGTCGTTTATATGGCCAAGTAGTAATAAATCGAACGCAGGGAAACGCCAATCGACCAATAAAAGAGCAGCCGAATCGAAAAGAACAGGGAAAAAAAGAGCTGCACCAAGAGAAAAGGAAAGTATCGAGGCTGGCAAAACCGAAAAAAGAATGGATCGGAAAGGAAAAAAAAAAGTAGGAACAAGTAGGCAACCACCATCGAAAAGTAAGTAAAAAAAATTTTTTTTTTGTTATTTCGGTTAACGTCCGCGGAGTCTGCAGAGAAATTCAAGATGGCGGCCGGAAACGCGGCCATCTTGAATCGAGGGTAAATTTTTTCCCCGTCACAGTTTTCAACGAAGGGAAAAATTCCCCCGTCGCCATCTTGGATCCTAGGGTAACAATAACCT